>NW_019416746.1:0-10346 GCF_000390285.2 Anoplophora glabripennis | reverse complement strand
CCATGCGATAGAGAAGGATGGCTATAATGAAGGCGTCTCTTAGTCACCGCCCGTTTCGCCCTTCCACAAATAAGATCCACTTCTTATTTGTGGAAGGGCGAAATGGGCGTTGACTATTAGACGCTTTCATTATAGCCATCCTTGTCTATCACATGGATTTCTATGGCTTATTTTATCGCTCTCACGTAACTTCTGATAGACCATCGGTATTTTCCTACACTGTATATCCACAAATGGGTGGGTGTTTTGTGCAATAAAAATGGCATGTGTTTATGAAAACAATGAACTAGTGGACATAATATTAACTTACGGGGAGTGTCAACAAAATACAGCCGCAGCCGCTTGTACGCGGAAAGGTTTCTTTTACGAAATCATCCGGCTCCGCGGATGTTTGTAAATTTAGTTATAAGACTCCGCAACACGGTATTTAAAGGAACAACGAGGAGGTCACGCTGGAAGACCTCCTCCACGCGAAATGATAGAGATCGAGGAAGACATTTTAGAAATTGTCGAAAACGACTCAACAACGAGCACTAGGTCCATGTTAGTAAACAAACAATTTATCTTCCAGCGTGATCTCCTCGTTGTCAAATCGAAAAGTGTACTCAAAACCTTTCAACTACAAAAAAAAGTCAACCAGTATCGGTAGTAAACAAACAATTTAGGTTTTTGCAACGGAGTGGTCGAAAATGACAATAAATCAGGTTTGTATTATAAAGTTTTTAAACTTCAATTTTTTTTTTAAAATTGTTAATAATTGCATTATTTGACAACTTTTATATAAACGATTTTTGGTAAATCAATTCAGAGCCAGTACATAGTCAACTTTTATTTATGAGTAAAACTAGCGTTAATCTTAAAAAAATCTCGTTATTTTTCAAACGGTGCTCGCACGCCACTGGTCTATGTAACACAACGCATTTTATTTGCAAAGCTGCTATTATCTCGTATAATACAACCTTTTTATTTGATGTGATGGATGGTGTCGTCTAACGAGCCACATCCCTTTATGTAAAATTTAATATGTTGTGATAATTTGTCTGTGTTTCAAATGATATGGTCGAGGCTGTACGTAAACATTTACCTTTTCCAGATGGACTGAGATGTGCTGCGACGATGGAGTCGATAATTCTAATGGAGAATAACACGGAGGACGCAATCAGGAAAATGGATTCCTCAGATTACGGGGTAAGTATTTTTATATTTTCGCTTTTCTGTAACCGACCCACGTTTAGTCGGCAGACAATTTTAGAAAGTAATGACGGTCCACGGATCCTTTTTTGTCCCCGTTTTGCTCTACTGTTGTTGAGATATTTGAATAGATTAAAATATGAGCAACCGCAGAATCCTCTGCGGGGTAAATACGTACTCAGAGAAACAAACGAGCATCCATCAATTCAAAACGTAATGATTCGCAGATATTTTCATATTTTCATTTCACACTTTCTTAACTACCATATTTTTGGAGTGACACGTTATGCAATCCCACTTCTGAAAGTAACTAGTTGTCCTGAAAGTTAAATACAGGGTAATTTATTTTAGAACCCGGCAATTTTTAAAGGTCGATTAAGTGTACCATGTAAAAGACCACCTGTAAAAGCTCAGGACTGTCAGAGCTAATGTTAGCTCTGTCAATTTTATTCGCTGTCACAATAGGCAGCTGATAACATTAATAAAAGCCATTCGTCAAGTGTATGTTCTTGGCGCTCCCTTTTGTTTTGTAGTTAGTTTAGTTACATACGCGATAAGTACCTACGAATAATTAAATTTGTGATACAAATGTGTAACAATGGCAACTTTGACTCCTTAAGCGTATTGTTACGTTACCATTAATTACACAGGCTCACAAAAAAAAAGAAAAATGGTTTGTTCCAAAGACTAAACGCGCTGAATCCCAATCCAAATTCAAAATTGTTTTAAATCGCCGAAAAACCATCCTTAAATACGGAAAATACCACTCTAGGGGGTATGGCATTTGGAACAATTGTAAAAAGAGAATGGAAGTTATTACAGGATCATATCTACAGGGTGTTCCACCTAAGAGGGATTGTTCTGTAACTCTGTAACTGTCAAATTTATAAAAAATGGATTTAATGAAAGTTGTTTGGAATCATGTGGGCCATGTAAAGAAAATATTTTTAGCTTTACAGGGTGATCCATTTCGCGTGGGCGCTACATAGCTTTGTTATTTTAAATGGATCACCCTGTATATTATTGCGTTAATGAATTCATTGGTTAATATTAGTTTATCATGCGTACATGGTGTTTAAAACTTACCGTTTTCGAGATAATCAGTTGTTTTTGAAAAAAATTACGAGTTTAGCTCTCTAAATGAGGTTAGATAGTGTCTAAACCGTAAAAGTTAGAAACCTGCAGTTTTCAAAGTTCGTTTTGGCATAAATTACTCTATCTTGTCATCTGTGAGCAAAACGTGTATGCTATTCAGACTAGGAAATACTGAGACCTACATTTAATAATTTTACGAGTTGAAAAACTTTTTTTCAAATGGAATGACTCGGATTAATTGTCATGGGTGAATGCAAAACTGAATGCCTTTTCGACTGATATAAGGTTGTCCATACTTATTTCTAACAGTTTTCCAGAAAAATCAGGTTCTTTATTAAAGTCCGAAAAATTAGCAATGTGACAGTGTCAAGAAGGCCTTGCAATTGTATTAGTACAACGTCGATACATAGGATTTTACAAAAAAGCACAGCACAGCACATCCTTATCGCATCCAATTACACTAAGAGTTACTAAAAGTAGACTTTCAGTGGAGACTGGAGTTTTGTCAGTGGGCGGACTTGAGATGTTAAATCAAGATGATGATTTTTTTAAATGGGCTATATTCTCCGATGAGGCTACTGTTCATAAAAATGGTTTCGTTAATAGTCATAATTGCCATTATTATGACACAGTAAATCCTCACCAATTCCGGACAACTCATAGCCAACTATGGTCTTTGAACGTGTGGGGAGCAATTTTGGGAACCCATGTCATTGGACTATTCTTTTTTTACCAACGTCTAACTGGAGCAGTTTATTTTAACTTTTTAACAAACACTCTAGAAGATTTGTTAGGCGACATTCCTTTAGCTACACCTCGAAGAATGTGGATGCAACATGATGGTGCTCCACCTCACAATACCGCTGAGGTTTGTCAGTTTTTACACGAAACTTTTCCCAACAGATATATTGAGCGTGGGGGACCAGTGAGTTGGCCTTCAAGGTGTCCAGATACGATAAGTTGCGACTTTTTTTATTTTTTATAAAAAGGAAAGTTTATGTTACACCACCAACTACGGCGGAAACATTACAGTAGCATTTCAAGAAATTACGCCAGACATGCTGACCAATATTGAACAGTGTTTTAAAAACCGAATTCGTTTGTGTATTGATCAAAATGGAGGACACTTCGAGCAATTGATGTAAATCTAAGTCTAAGTATTCTTCTCTTTGTTGTGTTCCGGGTTTCAGTTTGTTTGGTTTTGCATTTTGTTTTAGTTGTTGTTAGTGCTTTACTTTTGTTTGTCAAACTACTTTTTAAATATGCCAGTAAATATTGACACTGTCAGTCCCAGACCTGATAAAATATGAGAGAAAAGTGGTTTTGCAAGGCCTTCTTGACGCTGTTACATAGCTACTTTTTAGGACTTTAGAAAAGAACCTGATTTTTCTGGAAAACTATTAAAGATAAGTATGGACAATCTTATACCAGTCGAAAGGGCATTCAATTTTACATTTACCCATGGTAATTAATATGAGTCATTCCATTTGAAAAAAAAGTTTTTCAACTCGTAAGCTTATTAAATGTAGGTCTCACTATTTCCGAGTCTGAATAAGGTACATGTTTTGCTCAAAGATGACAAGATAGAGTAATTTATGCCCAAGCGAAGTGTGAAAACTGCAGGTTTCTAACTCTTACAGTTTAGATGCCATCTAGCTTTATTTAGAGAGCTAAAATCGTGATTTAAAAAAAAACAACTGAATATCTCGAAAACGGTAAGTTTTAAGCACCATGTACATTTAATAAACTCTACCTAATATTAACCAAATAATTGAAAATCGCAATAATATACAGGGTGTTATATTTAAAATAACAAAGTTATGTAGCGTCTGCGCGAAATGGAACACCCTGTAAAGCTAAAAATATTTTCTTTACATAGCCCACATGATTCCAGGCAACTTTTATTAAAACCATTTTTTATAAATTTTACAGTTGCATAGTTACAAAAGAATCCCTCTTAGGTGGTACACCCTGTATATGTGTTTTTATACTGTGTAAAATAACAATAAAATTTGAGAAATTCCTTCCGTTTACTCAGGGACTCTGCCGGTGTGGATCTGTTGTCTACCGTCACCACGTTGATATGCTCTGGGTACAGGCGCAGACAATAAAGTGGGCTTCAAAAAGAATACAGCAGGAAACGAAATTTCCTTCGAAGGTTTAACGCCTAAGATTCTCAACTGAATTTCGTCATTAAAAATTGAGAAAGAAATAAAGGAAAATGGGAATTACTTCTGTTCCGTTTCTCGAACTGCTGTCGATGCCCATTAGTAGGGAAGCAGCAATTTGTACCCTAGACACATAAATACAGTATTGAAACTAAAAAACTAACCGAAAATAAACGAAAATTTAATATGTATTGGTACTGTCAAAAATGATCACAGGCCAACGACCAAAAAACTTTGTAGGTGTGTTTACCTTATTTTTATAGTTTTGAGTGTATACATTTTGTATACATAAAAATACAAATTCAGCCAAATTTCCTCTTTCGGTTCATGTGTGCGTTTTCACCAAGACATAAGAGTTATGGAAAAAAGTTATCAAGGACGCTGGAACACCAGTATGATGGGAGATTACTGTTGGTGACTTCACCGAGACAGTCAGCAAACAGCTCATAAGAGAAAAAGTCGCATCAGGAGCTTTAAAGAAAAGAGAGAAAGAAAATATAAACCAATGGACACATAAATCCTTTGTAAAATTTAGTATTACGTATATAAAATGTACTTCTATGTTCAAATAAAGTTTTGTGTGCACGTTAAAAGTTGATTACTTCTCATTTTTATTGCATATTTAGAATACTTTGTCATATCTAAATAGAATGAATTGTGACTAAACTAAGCATGATACAAATTAACAGAGTTCAAATTCAGGTTTACCACCCCAAAAACTATAAAAATCAGCTATAATGATTTAAAAAGCTTTTTTGATGTGTTTTATTTGCAGGCCTGTGATTCTATTAGAGGGAATGAAAGATATATAATTTTCCACATTTTCTGTATTTAAAAACGGTATTCCGCGATTTGAAAAGAAATGGAGGACAATTGAGCAATTCTGGCACCGGATTCGGATTCAGCCAGTCAAAATACATAAAATTTGTATGTTTGTGTTATATGCCGTATTGTATAGGAAATCGTAAGTGAATATTTATAGACTATATGTGCGATTTTTTCCGTAGATGTAAACCGAAGAGTGATTTTACAAACTATCCAAATACTTTGTTTTCATGCTGCAATTGATAAAGAAGTTCTATAGGTAATGGAAGAAAATCTATCACTAAACACTCGATTAATTGCGGTTATCACAAAACGTGATGTGGAGATTTCCTTTACATGAAAATCGCTTTATCCGCACTCGTCCAAGCATTATAGAGAAGTGCTTACAGAAATTATTACCTCGAAAAAAAATGACCATATAGGAAATTAAATTTTAAATTGAGTTTCTTGCAAAAAACGGTTTTTCTAAAATAACTAAGAAAATATAGTACTGATCGAAAAATATTAAATGAGAAAGTTGTAGGTTTTAAAAAGATATATCCTCTGATTTTTTGTAAGTATCCATTGCTGGAAAATGCTGGTAATATAAACTCACTTTCTCAGAAAATCTTATATTTAAAGTTTAATTCTTAACATTTTTTTTTAAATTAAACATAATTATAAGCCTAAAAAAATATCGAACTCGTTAAGTAATAATTTAACACATATGGCTTATAGTAAGGAAATCACATTAAAAAGAAAATACCTAAACTAAAACTAAAAAACCACTTTAACCTGAAAGTGTTCAGATTGTAATGGAATATATGGAATAGTAGATAGTAGAGTGTAGTAGATATACAGGGTGTCCCGTCATGTTTCAATTAAATGGAAAATATTTTTAAATATACAGCTTAGCAATTAATCTCATTAAATGTTTCTTATTTAAAAATTATAAAATGTTTTCATCTTTCGTTAATATTTGATATTAGAGATTAATTACCAATTTTGCTCTGCTCTTAATGACATTCTATACAGGGTGTATTTAAATGAAGGAGCAGAAAAGCTACCTTGATAATCTTGAGCCTAGAATTTTATACTTGGGCTAAATATACTTTAGCCTTACTTGCTTCATTTGCTTGTTACAGGGTGTTTAAGTTTTTGAAAAACATCACAAGTATGCAAATTTCTGGAAAGATATTTGACGTAGATTAACGGAACTTGGGGTTGCATCTTACCTAAATAAAAATAAAAATTAACTAAATCTGCATATAATTATATTAAGCACCAGCGGTGGAGAATATTGGGAGATACCGTCATTAAGAACCTCAAAACTTCGATGTTACTAAATATTTTGGAAATTCGATAAATTTATATAATGGTATTAAAAAAAAAAGATATTTTCCATTTTATTCGAAAAACAAACTATTTTCGAAAATAAACTTATCACACCGTTGTAAACTAACTATTCTTTGTAAAATTGCCCTTTTCACAAAAAAAAAATGTAGAGGAATTTTTTATTACAAAAACAGTTCTAAATACTCGCATTATATAAATTCAGTGGCGTAGAGATTTGCCCTATACTACTCTTTAGAATAGAGGAGATATTTTTTCATTGAAATGCAATATACAACTTGTATGAAAATTTCTGTTCGAACTATATACATTTGTAGTCTATACGTGACAACAACTAACAGTGGTAAAAAAAAATAGTTTCTTTAATGTTGGAAAGTAATATTACTTTGGCAGTCTCTAAACCATTGTACTTACTACTATCCTCGTCCTGTCCCAGTCATTTATCTTCTCAATTCTCGATCACACTAAATGACGTCACGAATTAGCGCAGCAGCAAAATCCTGTTTAAAACATTTATTTTGCGCGCCAAATTTTAATAATTGTTAATTAACAGCCTCTAAATGATTTCTAATATTCTCACTACATGATTATTTAAGGTTACAGATTATTTCTAGACATTTTAAAAAAATATGTGAACTTATTAAATTTACAAAATATTGAGTATATATCTTGAAGCCACTATTAAAGCTATACAGGAATTTACTTTTAAATTTTCATCCATTGCAATGTTTTGCTTGAATAAAAAATAATTGTTTACAAGATACATGCAAGAAATTTTACATGTTAAACAATGCATAGTTGGTAACACTACTGCAAACTAAATAAATTGCAGCAATTCTGTCCCATTGTGTGACAATAAACATGCAATTTTATCCTCGCAACAAAATCCCCGTAATTTTGTCGCTGCAACTAAATTGCATTTTCTGATACAGGCTTTATGAAAATATGTTACGTTTTTCCATACTTTTTTTAATATTCTTAAACCAAGTAGAAACATTTTTGTTAAATATCATTTCGCTTTTTTTTCTATTAATTTCATTGTAAATAACATTTTTAAAAGGATGTTTTTTAATTTATGGCTATTTGAGAGTATATTAATAAAATAAGCAAATAGTTGCGTAAATATTTCTATTTTCTATAAAACCTGAATGAACATCCTTCTCGTGAATATCGATAATATTGTAAATGCAACTAAAAATTTCTAGATTCATTTAGTTGCTTGACCTTGAAAATTTAAACATTTTTGCCTGCGGCGCTTTTTTTTCTTCATTGCCCAACTAGTAAAACAGGCAAGGGCCTCGCCTATTCACAATGTCACGAGCCGCCACTGGTCTGACATGTGGAAGGGATATCTGATTTGTCAAGGTTATCAGTTGTTCGTGTAAATCACTTTAACTTCATTAATTCGGCTACCAAAGCCAATGTAAATCTCCCCATTCACTAATTGGTCGAGCGGCGTCAAAATATGCAAATATGAATGCTCCCTAACTGAATCAAAAGTTAAAAACTTTTGAATTTCCTAGTCCCTTCAAAGCCGTAGCTTATTATTTGTGTATTTGCATGAAAGCAACCCTGTCTCATTAAATTCGTTCTTTTCAAAGTCACAAACGTTTTAAACGTTACTCTGAATTGCTAGACGATATCATACTCGCCTCCGAAGCGAAATATTTACATTTTCTTTTCTTTATGCTTGAAATAACTAGCATCATTAAATTGGTTAATGCAAATCGAGTTCGCACTAATGAATAGGAAAATTTCGTGTATACTTCCTCATTTCAATTTAAAATTGTTCGTTAAAATATTTGGACCGCTCGAATACACAACTGGACCACTGAAAATTGAATTAAACACGATGGGATGCAATGCTACAACAAAGAGCTCAGTGAAGATAGCTTTACTTTTAATTATTAGTCGTGAATTAATTATTACACATCTATGGAGGAAATGAAATTTATTTCTCACTTAATATTTCTTTAGTTTAAATTAAAGCAATTTTTTTAACACATTTCAATTTCCCGCTTGAGAGAAGTAGTTGTCAAAATTAACAAAAAGAATTATATTGATATTTCATAGCATTATAACTCAAATAACGTCATCATCATCTTAATGGTACAAAAATCCAATATAGCGTCCGTAAGAAAATCAAAAGTTGGTTGTGAAAACATAAGGATTTAGGAGGCTTGGAAGGTGTTCTTTTCAACAGACAGAGCATATCGCCTTATGTATACATATGTATTTTCAATAATCTACTTTCAATAATAAAAATTATATGGAAGAAACAAGAAAAGCCAAGTTTTCAGTTTTTTCAGCTTATTTCATGAACAGTGCAATTCTCCAATTTCTTTTCATAATCCGAATGGCCATGGACATATGCAATTTCCCTGTAATTTAACCAACTCTTCTAGTTATGGAGATACTAATAGTGTACACCTTAGAAATGACAACCTATCTAGGATTTTCCAGAAACCTCTCTCTACCAAATTTGATTGAAATATCTTTAAAAGTATTCGATACGGACTTAGGAAACTTTAGTTTTTTGTACTTTAACTAAATACCGGGTGTCCGGAAAGGTCATGTTAAAAATGAAGGGGTATACAGGGGAGGTAAAAATAGTTGTAGTACTTCATAAAAAAATAACATGATGTCGGCGTATGTAATTATGCGATTTAATAATTCTTACCTACTATTTATAGTAGTATGATAAACAAGATTTTTAAGACGACCCCAGAGAAAAAATCGAGAGGATTAAGATCGGGAGACCAAGACGGCCACGGAAAAGGACTACCTCGACCGATCCATCGATCGGGAAATGTAGTATTACTAGTATTTAAATAAGCTCTTACTACCCTGCTAAAATGGGGTGTTGCACCATCATTTTATTTCAAATATTTAAATGGACGTCTTCCAATAGGGTTAAGGTGTTCTTGCAGTAAATGTACGTATTTATCCCCATTTTAAGTGTCATCAATGATATGATATCCTACTAAATAATTTCCAATTATTCCCATCCATACATTAATGATAAATTTTTGTTAGTGTTAATAGCATGGAAGTTTTCGTCACTTCACATATGTAAATTTTATTTGGAAAGCGGTTGGCGTAAATCTAAACATTTTCAGAAGCATTACATTCTGCAAGTTCGTACATTAGATGAATATCTGCAAATTCTTCCTAGCTAAATATACTTGTCAAGTCAAATCCAAGGAAATTCTGGACTTATTTTAATTCCCAATTTAATTTAGCACCTCTTCCTCATATACTGAAATATAATGATGACTTAATTGACGATCCCCAATTGATAGCTAATAGTTTTGCTGACTATTTTTCCAAATCCTTTACGGTACCAAGCATGATAATTAATAATTATATCTTTTCATCAGCATCATCAAATATTTCTATTAGTCAAACTGATGTTATTAATGCCATTAAAAGAATTAAACTTACTATGACTATGGGCCCAGACTTAGTTCCTTCATTTTTGGTTAAAGATTGTACTACTGCTCTGGCGGAACCACTTCCGTTTATTTTTAACTTAATCCTTAATTCATGTTATTTTCCCGATCTTTGGAAACTGTCCGGAATATGCCCCATTTATAAAAAAGGTGAAAAACTTGAACTTACCAATTATAGGCCTATTAGTATTATCTGTAATTTTGCCAAGGTCTTAGAAATTATTCTTCATAACTTCATTTATAGTCGGGTTTCAAATACAATATCGATTGAACAACATGGCTT
>NW_019416745.1:351569-355484 GCF_000390285.2 Anoplophora glabripennis | reverse complement strand
GGGATATTACCCATGAATAAATAATTAATTTTAAATATCACCATTTGAATACGGTTTTTTCCATTATTTACAAATCAATATTGAACTACCACTGTGTCAATAAATTTCACCACTCTGTGTAAAATTAAACAGTTTTTAAAGTAATAAGTAATAAATGATAGGCATTCCCCTATATAAATATGCAACAATTTTTTTTTACTGCTATTAGCAATACTAATTAGAAATAATAAAACATTTCATAAATTCGTAGATATAACTTTATTACGTACAACTTTTTTAAATTATTGATTAAGAAAAATTGTTGGATATTTTATGTTATATTGACTTTTATACTGTTATGACTTCCTCCAATAAATATTTTGAAGGCGTTCAGAACCGTACTCTGGAAAAATTTTAAATGATAGCTAAAACAAGCTAAAAACCTTAGCGATTACAATAATATCATCTAATTTAAAATTAAAAATGACTTTAGATTTTGTCATAAAAATAGCAGCGACGTATTTAAAAAAATTAAACTGATGAATAGCCCCTCGAAAACGATTCGTCGGATTGCAAAAATGTTGACGCCATTGAATAGAACGAAAAAGTGGCAATGTAAATATACAATTTATTTTAAAATTCGTTTTCAAATAAAGTCTGAAAAAAAATACGACGATTTTGCAAAATTTCTGGTTTTTTCGGATATCTCCGAAACTCTCCGGAATTTTAAAACTTTCTAAACGGGATATTGTTAGGTATAAAAAAACACAACTTTTTTCTAATTTGAGCCACCCCGTATCTCTTACCGTTTCCTAGATCCTAATGCTATCCCATCCTTATCTTCGACGTACTGTTATAGGAATTTTCATTTATTTATTTTTTAAATAACTAAGTATCCCTTAGAAAATCTAAAATATTGTCTGAAGTTAATTATTTGTGACAGTTATTTTTTTGCACAAGAGTGTTTCATTAATTTTTAATTTTCTTGGTGGCTAAATACCCAAAAAAATAAAGAAAATAAATTTTAATTTCATTTTTTGGGACTCATGATTATTTTTAATCCGATTGTTGGAATAAAGTCAAAATTAACGTTTTTATTTTTAAAATGACTGGAATTGCCACCTGAGATATTGTTATGTATTAGGGGTGAAATATTAAGTATGGCTATTTTTCTCATGATTTTTGTTACACAATTGTATTGGTAGATAAAATATTCAGATTGTATTCAGGCTTCTTAAATTAAAATATTTGCCGCAAGGGACCAAGTTCAAGGGTGGCTGCCACGTGCCCTCCCACGTGAATATGGTACAATGTTATTTCACTTTAGGAAAAAATACATCAATTTCGTACATCCTACGGCGCGCCTAATTGAATTCGGATCTTGTTCAAGTTCGATAACAAAGGTTGGGTTGTAGGGACTGAGTTTATTTGAACAGTCGGTTGTTCTGGGAACATTGATTATGGAGGGGGTGTATTTACTCATTATTTTCTTGCAGATTAGAACAGAATTACTACACAGGGGGTGCGCCCCCTTGGAAGCAAAAGAAACATTGCTTCCACTGCTATTTATAAACGAGTTTGAAGTTTTAACATAACGTAATAGATCCGTATATTAGGTTTGTTAATGGTAAAAAAAAAACTAAAAAATTTNCACAGATAAAATAATTGACTGAGAACTAAACAGGGAAAAATTCAATTGCACTTTCTGCCATTTCTTTACTGCCACATTTATCATAGACACTTTTAATGTCTTATTTATTAGTACATGGAATAAAGACGAGTCAGAGGAGATTGAGAAGTGCTAGAACCGAACTGTTTTAATTTTTCTACTTGCAGGAAACGTACGTTTTCGATAAGCATTAAATTTTTGTCACTTCCCTACATCTATTACATTCAGTAATGCTCTAGAGCCTAGATATATACCTTAAAGGAATTAGTTACATTAATACATGAATTATCACATTATTTTAGGTAAATTCTATTCTTAATCGCGACTCTTCTAATTTTTATAGTGCGGTTTGAGTGGGCTGAGCGTCACTAGTTGAGGGAGAGTTAACGTTTCCGCTGATCGTGGTCACATGGCTGCCAATACTCAATGCGGCCACCTTGGCACGTTGATATGCACTGAGAGTGTTTTGCCCCAGACACCTTAAAAAAACGTCAAGAGGTAACAAAACCCAATGTGATGACAAAATAAAACGCAAAATATGGTTAAAGAAATACTCGACAACAAAATTAATTAGGAAGAAAACTTTTTTTAATATAAATAAGAGAAATTTGTATATAGTAGATCTTAGTTTCGATATACAGCCTGCTACAAATTCACTTCTCACTACAGGGATCTCGAAAATAGTAAGAGATACAAACTAGCTTAAATAGTGGCAAAGTTGCATAATCAGGCGACCAACATTATGTCTCTAAAAAATCAAGGCTAACATGATTAATTTTTTCGAAATATTTGAAAAAAACCAAAATTTTGTTTTGTTTCATTTCAGCCTTGTTTAAGCTGATATTGAAAAAAGAAGAACACTTTCTCATGGCAACTTTTTGCCCTCTATCAAATGGAATAATCAATTTTTATATGTAACGTTTCGTCTCTCCAGGACCATCATCAACTTTATTTTTTTAAATACGACCCTAGAAATTTTATTACATTTTTTGCAAGTCTTCATGGCTCCCAATACTGTACTGCCTCAGCCTGAACCAGATTGAGACATTTCGCCTCGAAAAATTCATCTTCAATGTATTCATTTCAAATTTATCTTAATTTTTTATTTAGATTTCTTTGTTTATTGAATTATTGTACACTGTAAGTGTCGTTAGACCTTGTGAAATCGATCTAGTTATTTAAACTATTACCACCACGCATTAAAATAAAAAAATATTAGGGTTTTATTCCCGTATCCATAGTTATTTGTAGGCTTCTCGAGTGCTAAAAATTCAAACAAATTCCGATCTATTTTTTTCAGGATATTCATACAAATACATCTGACATGCTCTTTTACAGTTGCGGTTACAGATATAATAAATTCNTCAATAAATCTATTGTGAGGAAATAGCTCTATCATACAGGGTGTTGCTAAAATAGCATCAACTTTAGTCGCAATTTTTTAATGGTACACCCCGTATATTGTATAACTATAAAGATCATACAAAATCTTTCAATTTATGTGTAATAGTGTATGAATATTTTTATAAAAAATTTAAATAATATACTATACTCAAGTCGCCATATTTTTTTTTTATGTCAATACAGATAAAGTGCCGAACATACACAAAATTTCAGTGTTAAAAAATTTATATTTTTTGCATCATTTATTAATATTAACTAATATTGTACTAGTAGACTAGGCGGTATCTGTTTTGGTTTGGGTGAATCGTATATCCACGGAGATTTTTGGCTTTTTGGCTCTCAAATAGCACTAGAAATGAAAATTTTTCTATGCGCATAAAAAAAAACGTGGGCTTAACTTTTGGCGGCACAATATGTAAAAAAATTCGAAAAATGTCATATGTTTCTTCCTATTTAATTATGTATCTTTTCAAGAGTTGATTTTAGGCGAAAATGGAAAAGGAAAAAAATGTTTGTAATTAAATTTTACAATATATGACTAGTTACAAATCGAATGAATCATGATTATTATTGTAAAAATCGAAAAAATCACCAAAAATGAGATTAAAAAACATTACGTTTTAGGGAATTTTTATGGTCTTTAAGTTGGGTATAGGGCCTTGGCTCAAGAAAAGCTCATGTTACGTAGAATCATCACACCAAATTTCATCAAAATCAGTTTCATCATGGATTTTGCATAATAATTTTGCAATCCAGATTTTGAAAAAAGTTTTGCAAATTTTGAAAATTTTGCACAGCAAAAACCAAGGCCCTTAGATACTTGAAAATTTAATCACATATAGAAGGGCTCTCAAGCTTTCAAA
>NW_019416745.1:299694-350834 GCF_000390285.2 Anoplophora glabripennis | reverse complement strand
TTTTTTTTTTTTAAAGAAGCGTCTTTCCAAGAACTTTTAAAACCTATTTTAAAAATTTGATTTGGTTGAATATTCACAAAGTTATTCTAATTGTTTATAAGTACAAAAATTCGACCAATGTTTAAACAAGCGCCAGAGCTCTCCTAATTGACGGATTCGAATTTTTTAAAAACGTTTGAAAGCTTGAGAGCCCTTCTATATGTGATGAAAATTTCAAGTATCTAAGGACCTTGGTTTTTGCTGTGCAAAATTTTGAAAATTTGCAAATTTTTTTTCAAAACCTGGATTACAAAATTATTATGCAAAATCTATCAAACCGATTTTGATGAAATTTGGTGTGATGATTCTACATAACATGAACTTTTCTTGAACCAAGTATGAAGGTCCTATACCCAACTTAAAGACCCCAAAAAAATTCCCTAAAAAGTAATGTTTTTTAACCCAATTTTTGGCTATTTTTCCGTTTTTTACAATAATAATCATGATTCATTCGATTTGTAACTAGTCATATTTTGTAAAATTTAATTACAAACATTTCTTTCCTCTTCCATTTTCGCCTAAAATCAACTCTTGAAAAGATACACAATTAAATAGGAAGAAAAATGACATTTTTCGAATTTCTTTAACATATTGTGCCGCCAAAAGTTAAGCCCACGTTTTTTTTATGCGCATAGAAAAATTTTCATTTCTAGTGATATTTGGAAGCCAAAAATCTCCGTGGATATACGATTCACCCAAATATGGTCTCTTTGAAACAGACACCGTCTGGACTATAGGTACTACTATGTAAGTAAAACTAATTTATGTTTTAAAATCATTATTTTCGATGTTTTATTAAATGTGCATAATAAAAAATAAATAAAAATACTTATATCAATCTGATAGATTTGAAATATTTCTTAAAATCATTACAAGTTTTTAATAAAAAGTACTTGCTACTATGTTTTTTAAGCACTGTGTTTAGTTTGTAAAAATTTTATTAAATTACACAAAAATATATAGTGTGCCATTTAAAAACATATTTCTGGCATATATAAAACATATTGATATAAAACTTTTAAATTAAATAAAAAGGACCCCGCACTTTTCTTATGTAAAAGTGGTTTCAGTTAAATTGGCTGAAATTTTTATATGTTACAGCTCTTAACCTGTCGATCAAAAGTCTCCATTGGCACAATATCCTAAAGTCCATAGTTTTCGAGTTACGTTGACTTTAGAGCAATAACTCTGTATTCGAAGGGGTAAAAATTTTATTTGATATTTTTGTTGTTTGCGTTTGCATTATCCAAGGTGTACCACGTGGAGGTTGCAAAATCGATCCAACACCTCTTTGTGGTGGCTTTTTTACCATAAGGTCCCCTTGCCTCCCACCATCGGAGAGTCTTTTTTAAAGTGAGTTCCCCTTGCCTCTCACTAATCTTAGTACGTCTAGATGCATGTATTTTATTTTCATGGATCCAATATCATCAATTTCTGTGTTATTATATCTGTTGAGACTATCATTAATATAGTTTAATATTGCAATTGCTCTGTATTCGAAGGGGTAAAAATGTTATTTGATATTTTNTTTTTTGAAAAATTCGAATCCGTCAATTAGGAGAGCTCTGGCGCTTGTTTAAACATTGGTTGAATTTTTGTACTTATAAACAATTAGAATAACTGTGAATTTTCAATCAAATCAAATTTTTTAAAGCAGGTTTTAAAAGTTATTGGAAAGATGCTTCATTAAAAAAAAACAGATCGATTGGTCAATTAGTTACGTAGTTATAGCTGATCAAAGTTAACCACCATTTACACTAAATGGACTGGGACATCCGGGCTAATTTTTCGAAAAATACCTTTGGTATTCCGAGTACTTACGAGGTCTAAGTTTGCAATACTTTTCTTCATTGGCAACCTACTTTAAAACGCGATTAGTTATTTATGCAAACAAGAAATTCAATAAAATTGTACGGTGGTGATGGTGGAGCAGAGTGCGCGGTCGCTTCGGCTTGATCGAAATTGAATCGGCGAGTTCAAAACCGTGACGCGCTTAACAATTTTTAATATCACAGCTTCTAGAGGTCCGATTTTGATTATTTTAAAATCGATGTCTCGCGATTTAAAAAAAATAATTAGCGTATTTTCAAATGCCTATCGTTAATAATTTTATTGGTCTTTCAACAGTCCGATAATTGTTTATCTTTAAACTTCCTTTAATTATCAACTTTATTTTTTTATTGTATCAAAGGTAAGTGTATAAACTTATATACTGTTTATCAAAGATCAAAAACAAATTTATTTAAATATTCTAAAATTGTTTAAACAACCATTATTTTCAGAATATGTCGAAAGTTAGTAATTAATTAATTAATTAATTATTAATTTAGTCATGATTTCTTTTGTGATTAAAGTATAATTTAAATATTATTTACTGTTTAAAATATAAGCAAATGAGAAATTAACTCATTATATTACAAAANAATATCATCAATTTCTATGTTATTATATCTGTTGAGGCTATCATTAATATAGTTTAATATTGCAATAACTCTGTATTCGAATGTTATTTGATATTTTTTGCCGTTTGCATTTGCATTACCCAAGGTACCTTTTTTGCCGTGGCTCAAAAACTACTTGTACGTGTGAAAATGGTTGAGTTTAGCTCTAAATCTTGATTTGATCAATGCCTGCATTAATATGCGACAGATAATATGCATAAAAGAATAATTAATAAAATATTTAATTTTTTATTACAATTTATAGAAATCCAATAAGTTTTTATGCCATCAACTAGGTTAGTTGTAACGGATATCTACAGTACAAAGAACTACTCGCAGTTTGGGTTTGAACCTTAAATGATTTTCATGTTAGCACATATATAAGTACTATATGTCATTTTTCTCCATGATAACCGAAAAAATAATAAATCATTGTAGTAGTTATATTAATATTGGTAATGTGACTTCACACTGAAAAACTATAGTTGTTTTATGATATTATGGGTATAAGTGCCAACGAAACGCGAATTGTTACGAAGTCTTGGTGGGTCGTAGAGGCGCGTAATGGGTACATTAAATCAATTTCTAGTTTCTTTTCTGGTATTATTCCGACAGCTCATATGCTCCATTTCGCAGATTTTTACAAAATAGCTGACGCAATAATTAATAGATTTTATGAATTGTTAATAATGCAGGATGCTACTGTTCCATTAGCAAGAGAATTGCGTCAAAGAATTAATAATGTGAACGTAGTTCAAACTCGAGTTGAATTCGAAAATTTCTGTAAAAGAAATGCTATATGGAACCAACTTAATGAAAATCATGCTAGAGAATTTCCTAGATTCAACCTCGACTATTTACATAGGATAACCATTGGTGTTTACCAGGTTAGTTTAGCTACATCGTACATTCAAGATAAGCTTGATATAGAAGGAACATAAGTATTTCAATTCGACGTACATGTTCTAGAACCAGGTTTTCTACGGATCAGGATTTACTCACGTTTCCGGAATGTAGTGAAACATCAGCTGTGGGTATCTTATGCTACTGAACCAGACGAAAACGAAGAGCCCATTCTCGGATATTATTGCACTTGTAAAACTGGTGCAAGAATAATAGGTTGTTGTGCTCACGTAGCCAGCGTGTTGTGGTATTTGGGTTTTGCTCGATATCAACAAAATATACATTACCCCAGTGACGCNTGCCGATATAAAATAGGTGCGATAAAATTCTATTTACATATTTCTTTCCTTGCGAAAGTTTTTGTCCGTGTTTGTCACACCGCCATGACGGTCGCATTGTGCTAGGTCAGGTTTTACACTGGACCAGTTTCCAGTGCCGTGCAGAAGTGTATTTTTAAATCAATTTCGAACTGACCTTTTTGATTTTTTCTTTACAAAATTGTATTTGTAAGGGTCCCCTGTACATCCAGAATTTTTTTTTTGGATAAGTTCTGAATTACCCTGTTTAACCCTGTGAACACTGGAAATTAATGGAATGGTTTAATTAATAATTAACTTTTTTTTTCGTCTCTATGTACCTCTCTATCCTAATATTAGAATAGAATACTAGAATTTTTTCATGTGAAAACAATTAATTCAGGCTCAGAGTTAAAGCTTTCTTTCTTTAATTTTATTTGTTAATCAAATTTTAATACGCATAAATGCTTAACTTGAGTGTTTTGGGTTTAGAACTTGAAAGTATTTAGCAGACCTGATCAGGTCAAACGAACTCGGATTGAGCGACACCAAAAATATATAGATATATTGGTTTACATTGTTGGGAATTAATTCCCTACATTTGACCTTGAACTGACTTTAAGCCGGATTTAATTGTGTCAAACGGACACTGGATTCGGATTCAGCAACCCCCAAAACATATAGATATACGAGTTTACTTTGTTGGCAATTGAGTATAAATTTGACCTTGAACTGACCTTCATACACAGCTAATCTGGTCAAACGGACCCCGAATTCGGATTCAGCGACCCTAAAAACATATAGCACTTTGTTGCGAATTGATTCTCTACATTTGACCTTGAAATGACCTTCATACACAACTAATCGGGTCAAACGGACCCCGAATTCGGATTCAGCGACCCTAAAAACATATAGCACTTTGTTGCCAATTGATTCTCTACATTTTGACCTTGAATTGATCTTAACGCAGACTTGATCAGATCAAATGGACCCCGGATTCGGATTCACCGACCCCAAAAACGTGTAGATATGTAGGTTTACTTTATTGGCAATTGATTCTCTACATTTGACCGTGAACTAACCTTAACGCAGACCTGATAGGATCAAACGGATCCCGGATTCAGATTCCCCGACCCCCAAAAGCGTATAGATATGTAGGTTTACTTTGTTGGCAATTGATTCTCTACATTTAACCTTGAACTGACCTTCAACCAGAGCTAATCGTATTAAACGGACAACGGGTTCGGATTCAGCGACCCCAAAAACATATAGATACCATGGTCTTGTCTTTCGGACCTCCCACTTTTTTTTGTGGGGCTGTGTTATCAAAGCCAAAAAAGTAAATTTTGCTTTGAACGACAATCACCGTACAAAGCTCTTGATAGCTCAAATTAAAATGGATGCACCAAACTAAAGGAGCTGACAGGTGGGAGTGCTAAAAAAAAATTTGGAAGCCCATGGGCGCCTTTTAAAAGGGAAGCAAAAAGTTAAAGCCTTTTGAATATCATCTAAGTCTTTTGTAATCTTTAATTTTTGTGACTAGTATAGTTTCAGTTACAACTGATAAAATACTCTCATTAGGGATNCGTTGGTGAAGTTGAATCTATAATCGTCCTTCTGAGCGGCTGGTTGGGTATTTATACTATTTATTATCAGCTAGCAACTCAGCAGGCGATTTTCCATTGTCAGCAGAATAATAATAGAAACTTATAAGTAAAGAATTGTTATAAAGCAATATATGAATAATGTGAAAATATATATACAGGGTGTTCGGATAACATGCATATTATTAAAATACTTACTGAAATTAGTTCACAAGTGCTCCAAAATACACAAAGATGATGGTAATTTACCCGCTCTGAAAATTTTACCGAAAAAATGCGATAAATTTTTTTAAGCACACATTATGGATATGTATCTATGTAAAAGAGGGTGAAATGAGCTTACTCACCAATTTTCATGAAAATCGGTGCTTGTGTCAAGCATTCGGAGGTAACACCCTATTTTTACCGTTGTATACTGGACTACAAGTAAATATTTCTTAATTTATTTCAACAATTTAAATTTTGGTATCTTTTTTTATGGTTTATTTTACTATATGAACAAATCATGCCAATATAATTTGTTGCTATTTTTTGAAATTCCTTGTAAGTATAAATTGAGCAAGAAAATTATTCTTTCCGTGGGGCAATTTGATGAGGCGGAAGCACACATTCTGTTTAAAACAAGCGAGGGTTCATTTATAATACGGGATCAAGTACTAGCAAAGTGAATATTCATGCGTAAAAAAGGGATCTTCAGTCTAGCCCGGGCCTTGTGCCTTGGACCGGCCAGAATATGGTTTAATTATTTCAAAAATCCGATGCTGGAATTTTAATACCGCGCCGAAAGAATCAGCCCCGGGCAATTTTCACATGCCCAGCGTTTTATATTCACATATTTCGACACGCGTCCGTTGGCACACACGATGGGAAATTGAAAATGCAAATGTCGATTACGAAAGCCGGCGCCGGACTTTTTCAGAGTTGACCGGTCGCGGGCGGGTGTCTTCCGTGTTGTTTGGCACTTGGCGCCATCTGGCGGCCCCAACCGGACGCACTGATGCGAGTGAAACGCACGGTTTTGGATACCTGGCACAGCCTATTTAATAGCGATCTTCTGCTAGCCTAATAATTGAATTTGTGTTATATACTATGTTGCAATTTATGTTTTACTCATTTTCATTGTTTTACTTTCATTGTTTGAAGACTACTCGTGTCTCAGAAGCGAGTTATATTCCTGCATATTAACTGTTTCTCTCGCTAATGTTGATTTTTTACTTGACTTTAATAACCTAACATTCTTCTTTTGTTCCACTAGTACGCAATATTTAGATGCAAAAATTGGGATAGACGAATTTTGTTGCCAAATTTCTTTAGTTCTACACAATAAAAATATTTTCAGTTATAGAGGGTGGTCCACTTTTTCTAGCAAAATACCAACTTTAATAGTAAATATATGTTTTTTATACTCATTATGACAGTCGTATGTTAAAGGTCATAGTTTTCGAAATATTTTGCTTTCAAAGTTTTTTCGTCAAAATTGTCACTTTTCAAAATTCTCGAGTATTGGAGTAAAAAATATTAACTATAATGCTAACCAGAAGCTTAGATTTATCCTGAAGGAAGACTATCAGCACCGTTTCAAAGTAAATGTTTGGGTGGGAGTCTGCGGGAAACAGATAAACTATAAATATTTCTTCAAAGGAAATTTTAACGAAAATATGTATTTATAGGCACTAGTTCCAACATGACGGTGCTCTTTATTCTATATCGGAGATAATTTCTTTCATTTAGTAGTCTATTTGAAATTATTTTAAACATTGCTTGATGTTACGGAAAATCTAAATGGTATTTATCTAGATAGGTGCCTAGGTAGGGGCGGTCAATTGCCTCTCTGTTCCATCAGATCTTTTCTTGATTTTTTTGTTGTTGTTGTTGTTTATTTTAATTCCAAGAATCAAGATATTGTTCAAGATACAATTCTTAATATAGGATACGTCATCGAAGATAGTTAGATACAAATATCAATGGTTAAAATATTCATCAACCGGGTAGAAGGCCCAAGGGAAGAGAATTTTTTAAATTCTTTTTTGAATTTATTTTGTATACTTATATTTTTTAAATATTTTGGTAATTTATTAAATATACGTATAGACATAGATGAATACGATTAAAACACTTAGCTGTCCTACACTGTGGCATTCGCAGATCGTCTTTGTACCTTGTATTATACAGGGTGTTAATGAATAGGTGTTACAAACGGATATGGTATGTAAAAAATCCAAAAATAAGTGCAGTTTACTTAATAAACATATGTCCTAAAGCGGCTCATTTTCGAGATACAGGGCGTTGAAATTTAAAAATAATAAACTATTTTTTCCTGTAGCTCCGGTATTAGTTAATATTTCTTTATCAAACTCAACAGACAGATTTACTAGCTTAAAGGATGCATAAATATGGCAGAAACCATTTATTGGCTTCTTCCAGTGGCGTGCGATAGGTGTCGTTTCAGCTTTTATCCCCCCTAAATTGTGCGGCACTGTACAAATATTAGTTTTTCGTATGTTTTTGAATTTGCTAGTATTTTTTACGTAAATAATGTATACTTGTTAGACTTCCATAAAATGAGTATTATCAAGTTATTAACATTTACATTACTGAGGTCACCTTATGCTCCAAAAACTATGTTTTTCTATGCTATGCTAGTTTTCGAGATACAAAAAGTTAAAGTTGTTTAAAAGGTATTTTTATTTTGCACAAAAAAATTACAGTAAATGCTCAAAATTACGGCCACCAGTAGCGATACAAGCGTTAATTCTTCGAAGCATATTTGTGTACATTCGGTCAAAAGTGCCAGGCGTCGTTTCGATCTCCTGCGCTGCAGCTAGAATGCGTGCTACCAAATCTTCTTCTGACTCAACAGGAGTTTCATAAACTAGACTCTTCATATGGCCCCACAAATAAAAGTCAAGCGGGGTCATGTCTGGGGAACGTGGTGGCCACGCCATAGGTCCTCCACGGCCAATCCATCTTACACCGAATTGTTGATTAAGGTGATCTCGGACAACAAGCGAAAAGTGCGCTGGCGCACCATCATGCTGCAGCCACATTTCCTGTCGAATGTTCAATGGCACATTTTCTAATAATTCTGGAAGTACTTGTTGTAGGAACGTTAAATAAATAGGACCTGTAAGACGATTTGGAAGAAGGTGCGGACCAATTAAGCGCCCGTCAATTATACCAGCCCAGACATTGACGCCAAACTTCTGCTGAAATCTAGTGGAGCGAATGGTGTGAGGGTTTTCTTCAGCCCAGACATGGTTGTTGCGAGAATTAAAGATCCCTTCTCGTGTGAAGGATGCTTCGTCTGTAAAAAGCACAAACCGCGGAAAATTTGCTTGCAACTGACACTGTTGAAGAAACCAATGGCAAAAGTTTAGTCGTGGCTGAAAGTCGGCGGGAGTTAAAGCTTGAACCTTTTGTATATGATAAGCGTGAAGCTGTTGCTCGCGTAAAACTTGCCAAACGCTTACATGGTTTACATGCATATTCTGAGCAATACTTCGACTGCTGGTGGATTGGTTTTCTTCTATCCTATTAAGAACTTCTTCTTCGAACCTTATCGTTCTGCGGTTTCTCCTTACCCCGCAGTTAACCCTATTTGTTGTAAAAGTTCCTGTTTCCTGCAACCTGAGAAACACTCTTCCAAATATCTTATGTGAAGGAGTTGGACGATTTGGAAATCGGATTGAGTATAACCGACGGGCAGCCCTGCCATTACAACGCGCTTGACCGTACATTAATATCATGTTTGCATAATCAGCAGAAGTATATTCAGTCATGACGTTTGAATGTTTTAAACGAATGGATAAAGATATCTATCTAATAATTAAAACTTACAAACTAATCTTTACACTAAAATAACAATAATAATTAAAAACTGCTTCGTTTCACAACCGAAAATAATTTGACATTAAAATACATAGTAATGTCAACGGCAAATGTTTTTTTTTCCAACATTTTAAACTTGATTGAGGAATACGGAAACCTTGAATGTTTTGTATCTCAAAAAGAAAAAGCGACACATGTATGCCTTTACTAAACAATTTCGTGAAAAATTTACTCAACATGTCACGTTTTAAAATTTTTTGGTTTTTGGAGCATAAGGTGAACTCATTAATGTAAATGTTAATAACTTGATAATTACTCATTTTATGGAAGTCTAACAAGTATACATTATTTACGTAAAAAATACTAGCAAATTCAAAAACATACGAAAAACTAATATTTGTACAGTGCCGCACAATTTAGGGGGGATAAAAGGTGAAACGACACCTATCGCACGCCACTAGAAGAAGCCAATAAATGGTTTCTGCCATATTTATGCATCCTTTAAGCTAGTAAATCTGTCTGTTGAGTTTGATAAAGAAATATTAACTAATACCGGAGCTACAGGAAAAAATAGTTTATTACTTTTAAATTTCAACGCCCTGTATCTCGAAAATGAGCCGCTTTAGGACATATGTTTATTAAGTAAACTATATCAGTTTGTAACACCTATTCATTAACACTCTGTATATATGGATATCTTCTTGTTTTATAAATTAATTTATGTTGTTCCTTAGGTATAATGCACTGAAGTAAGTGTATATAGAAGGGAATGTTAATAAATTTGATTTAAGAAATAGTTTTTTGCATGTAGATCTTCTCGGGACCTGTGCCATTAAACGAATATTATTTTTCGCTATCAGGACCAAATTTGCAGTTACAGCGTTTCCCCAACAAATTACCCCATAAGATAGTAAGGAATATACATGTCCATAACATAATGAGAGAAGCGTTGAATCAGCAACTACCGGTCTTAGTTGTCTAAATAAGCAGCTTAAAGAATTTAATTTGATACAGACACGGGTCACATTTAAACTCCACGATAACTTCATGTCAACATGTATCCCTAGGAATTTACATTTATCTAACACAGGCATGGACTTTCCAGAATCAAATTTAATTATAGGACTCAGTTCAGAAATTGTATTTCTTGCAAGAAATTTCATAAGATAAGATTTATCACAATTTAAGTTTAACTTATTCTTTTTGGTCCATTCCGTTATATTTTGTAAAATACGTTGAATCTGTTCGGTGGAGCAATTGTCCTGCTTGATTTTGAGGATGAAGTTAGAATCATCCACATATAACACACATCTCTGTCTGCAATATCAGGCAGATCATTAATCGTAATAATAAATAATACTGGGCCCAACAAACCCTGTGGTACCCCACCGTTATTCAGTAAAACTTTTGATTGTATGCCATCACTGAGATTGCAATCTATCCTGTAAATATGATTTTAGCCAATTCTGGACAATGCCCCTGATGCCAATCTTTTCCAATTTTTCAAATAAAATATCATGATCCAAATCAATCAAATGCAGAACTAAAGTCGAAAAAAGCACCATAGGTATTATATTTATTATCTAGGCATTCCTGAAGAAATTTTATACTTTGATATAAAGCAGACTGGGTGCTTTTGTTTTTAGTAAATCCATGTTGATATGGTGTTACGATATTATTTTTTCCCAGAAAATCACAAAGTTGACAATAAAAACCTTAAATGTTAAAAAATACTGTGTTGGCATTTAAATATCGTTTTAGTAGCTATAGCAGAAATCTAGCAACATCGGAAACAATTATTTGTAAATTTTTCTTAGTCAAGTTATTTTCTACAACTTTGCATTTAGAAGTACTAGTCTATCTCTTCAAATAAAAAAGTTGGCCTATGTCGGGTTTAAAAAAAAATAGCACTCTATAAAGCACCCATTATTTTTCTCGTATAATGAATAAAAACCACAGTTACATTTTAAAGGTTAAAGTTGGTATTTGGCTTGGTGTAATAACACACCCTGTATAACTTAAAATATGTTTTTTGTAGATCTGGAAAAGCGTGGCATCATCGAAAAAAAATCATTTATCCCACCTATACAGGGTGTTAAAAAAGAGAGTAGCATATTTCAGGAGGTAATAGTATGAACCAAAATAAGCAGAAAAGTCTTAATAAACATGGGTCCGCAAAGTAACGGTTGCGGAGATATGGATCACTATTCGTTTTTCAAATATTTTATTTTATTAGGAATAAACCGACAAAGGAAGCTTTTAACAAACAAAAAACAAAGTTACAGAAGATGTTCAAAGTGCCCTCCGTCCATTTCCAAGCAGGCACGACATCTTCGTCTCAACGATATTCGAACTCTTTCGAAAACACCCTCCTTGGTTTGGATTTCTTGACACTTTTGATTAATCCGTAGCTGCAGCTTGTCCAGGCTATTTACAGGAGTACCATACACTAATGTCTTCAAATATCCCCAAACAAAGAAATCTAGAGGGTTCAGATCAGGCGATCTTGGAGGCCATAAAACAGGTCCGGCACTTCCTACCCATCTATGTGGAAAAGTTTGGTGTAAATGCTAGTACTGGAACCACATTTGTTGCCTCTGATTCAAAGGAATGTCTTCCAAAAACTCATACAGTGTGTTATACAGAAAGTTGAGGTAAGCAGCGCCTGTTAATCGGTTTGGTAAAACAACAGGACCTAGAAACCTGTCACCTACAATACCTATCCAAATGTTTAATGAAAAACGTGCCTGATGTCCAGATTCTATTAGAGCATGAGGATTTTCGTTGGCCCAAATATGCGTATTGTGAAAATTAAACACTCCATTTCTTGTGAACTCGGCCTCATCAGTAAAAAGAATGTTTGCAAGAAAACGAGGGTCTTCAGCATCATGACGTAGAAACCAGCGGCAAAAAACCAAACGTGCTTGATGATCATTTATTGGATTTAAGGCCTGTACTCGTTGCACATGGTATGGATAAAGCTCGTGAAGGATACTCCAAACAAGAGGACCACTAATTCCTACCTCGGCTGATATTCTCCGCACACTCGTACCTGGATTCTGCTCTACCAGTGCTAGAATTTCTTCTTCTGCTCTAGGAGTGGATACCGACCTTGGTCTTCCGGATAAATGGCACTGTTTGCTCAAGGAACCTGTATCACGCAATCTTTGGTGAATTCTTTCAAACATGCGTTGTGAAGGAATCTGGCGATTTGGATAAGCGTCAACATAAAGACGTCGCGCTTCGGTGGCGTTCCCATTAGCACGACCATACATGAAAAGCATGTCTGTTAATTCTGTGTTAAAGTAACCAGCCATAGCGAAAGAAAACTTGTGCACTGAGGGCAACTGTCAAATACGTACTGTTTATTTCACTAAACATCAACCAACTATTATAAGAAAATACACAACGTTTTTGCAAAATAAAAAAAGGTGCTAAAAAATATAAAACATTCCATATCTCCGCAACCGTTACTTTGCGGACCCATGTTTATTGAGACTTTTCTGCTTATTTTGGTTCATTCATTCACTATTACCTCCTTAAATATTTTACACTCTTTTTTTAACACCCTGTATATTGGACTTCCGCGTACTAACGGGACAGGCTGTTAGGTAGGTACTCACCGTCAAAATGTATTGTTATTATTTCTATTGTTAATTTAAACTCTCAAAACAACGCAAACTTTGCATGTTTTGCACTTGTTTTTGAAGGTACAGTTTGGATATAATCTACAATTTTTCGTTTCAAAAACTTATTTTATCTGATCTGGCAATACTTAGTTTAACGAAACTTCATTCCTAAAACTAACTTTTATTATCGGCTTTGGAAACCGTCTAAATGTGCCTCCTTTCTGGTTACTCGTCGGTTTTGTAGTTTGTAATTTTCTTTGAATCACCTCGTTTGTACTTCTTGGATGTTTTAAAGTCACTCTATATCTGTTTCCTATTCTGGATTTGTTCGGGCGACACTGTACCTAGTTCCTTTTCAATATGAATGAACCTTACTTGTTTGATGTAATGTGCGTCTCCTAACTTGTTGTCTAACTTGTAATGTTTTGATGAAATTTTGACTGACATTATTTTACCCTAGGCTGTTTTTTTTCTTGCTTTCGTTTTGTCTTCAATTCGCTGTCTGTATGTCAATTTAGGAGATTGGTTTTGCATTTCCAGCAAGGCTTAGCTAGCTTGATTTCCTTTTTGGGTTATTTATATTTCCTTTCGTACTTTCATCCGTCGATTACATCTTTTTGATATAGCAATTATGGTTAATGTATGCTGATGGAAATTTTGGCACATTTTAATAACGAGATTTCAATGAAAAGGTTTTTGTCAAATTGTTTGTTTAAATCCGCATTCTACTCTTTATTCTAGAATAATGTTTGTATGCCGTTGCTTCGTTCTTGATCTCAAATTAACATTATTTCTATACAAAAAGTAACTAGCTAAACTATTTTCACGTTATCTGCCAAAGGTTATTTAATAACAAAAAAATAAGTATTAAATGTTATAAAAACTATTAATGAGTTGTTAAAGAAACAATAAGTTAGCAATTTGAAGCGAGAAGATCAAGGCGAATGATGTCATCGGCCTTGAGTTTGTACAACTGTAATTTTTTTGAGTATCTAGTAGGTTTAGTTTCTCGAGGAAAAATTATGATAAAAAGAAATAGTTACTTTTTTTTAGGTCTTTAATACTTTTCTTGATGGCGACATTTTTTATTCTTACATTTTGCAACACCCTATATGTCTATACAGTGACGTCTATCACTAAATTTAAAATACACTTTTTCCAGTCTCACTGACGATCGCATAATGGGATTTTTTCTTACTCAATAAAAATATCCCCCTTTATATATCGTACAAATCTTAGTTGGCCTGGTCTAACTCTTGTTAGAGAAGAGTTTTTGCTGAGTGGAATATTTCTGTGCAATAAAAGGATTTATTTTCAGTATGTATATATGCTTATTACGAGTGTATTATTTGTACGTCTAGAGTAGAATGATAAAGGCGAATGACTGTGAAGAATTGAAAAAAAAAGTAGAAAATGCAAATAGAAAAACTGTAACTTTGGTTCTTACAAGAAAGAGTAGAGAATACATCAATTTGCAGCATATTTAAAAAATCAAAGCAAACTTTATATATACATGTGTATGGAATTGAATCAGAAGACAGACAAAAAATTTTCATGTAGAATGAACATTAAGAGTTTTAGACTTTATTGAAATATCAGTGTCAATTTTTAGGGCATTTCGTATTTGGGTGCCATTTATATTAAATTCGTAATTTTTACATATAGTTTATAGATAGATAGATAGATAGCTTTATTTGACCATTTGATATACAATAGTACATTTATGGCAAGTCAGAATACACAAAAAGAACACAAAGATAAAAGCTCTGTATCTTTTACAATACATACAGGTGATACAGAATTCTGAACGAAACACGAAATCAAAAATAATTGTTTAAGAATTCTGTTTACTGTTGAAATACATAAAATTATATAAAAACTTATAGAAGTATAACTTACAAATTACAAATAAAATTCTGCAATAATAGGTAAAAAAATGAAGCTGGATGTTCTATCTATCTTTTTACTCTATAGGTACTGATAATAATTGATTAAAATTCGCATTCAAATATTTTTTACTTATAAAAATAGCGTCCGCCTGACCATTTTCCGGACAAATTGGGCATACATATTTAATCCGAAACACACACCACAAATTATCAAACTAAATTATTCTCGACAGTTAGTTGCTGTTTACAACGTCGCTATGATTTTTTTATGGGACATAAATAACTATGAATTTATGTGACCAGGGGTTGACGCAAATTATATTTATGGACAAAAATGTAATAAAACCCCTTTCGGACTAGCCGGAGAATATATGAATTAAATCCATATGTTAGGTAGCACTTTTCATGGTAATTGAAAAGTAGGGTATGCGTATGTAGAAATGAGATGGTTTCGATTAAATTAATTTAAGAAGTTAGGTACATATTTTTCAGCTTTTTCATGCAGGCTGATTTGTAGGTACCTAATACTACAGTATTACAACAAATGGTGTGTCGTTTGCTTTTTAGTCTGTTTTTTATAGTAAATATTAAAATTCTAGATATGCTGCAATTAAAGTTTTAGGCGCACACAAGATAAGTTCAAAACTGGTGTGGGATTGATTACAAATGCTGACTGAACTAGCCACCAATAATACAGTCAGAGTGTGTTGGGTGCCAAGGCACAAAGGCATTTGTGGAAACGAGAAAGCGGATGAACTTGATAGGAAGGGATCCGAGACAGAGTTCATTGGCGCGGCGCCCTTCTGTGGCACATCTTCCAGTGCGGTCAGGCGGGCTCTGGGCAAATGGACTGAGACAGAACACAGGAAATATTGGACTTTAAGGCCAGAACACAGCCATTCTAAGGAGCTCATGGAGTATCCTTGGAAGGAAAGAGCAAACGATTTACTGAGCTTGAACAGAATCCGGCTCAGGACAGTGACAGGACTCATAACGGGACACTGTCACTTTAGGAAACATCTACATAAGCTAAAGCTTGTAGACAGTCCAGTCTGCCTAGGATGATAATCGGCGGATGAAACTTTTCTGCATATATTGGGCGAGTGTCCGGGATTTGCACGTAGTAGAATGGCGCTCCTGGGGAGACCTTATTTGGACCCCAGGGAACTGAGAGAAGTGTCAGCAAGGAAGCTTTTGGACTTTGTTAAAAGGACAAATCTACTTGCTGAATAGGACTAGTAGTGGGACGCATAATAGGCCCAATTAGGCCGCGGTGCTATGGGACTTATTAGGACCAACCACTAGGAAGAAGAAGAAGAAAAATCGAGATTCCTCTAACTGTGTAAGAACACTGTATGTGGCGTGTGCATTAAGTGCGATTAAAAATGCTAAAATGGTTCAATCAATCAATAAAGTAACGAGCGTTCAAATAAAAACGTGGTCGAAGTTGGCTCTGACACATTGGACGTAGGGAGTAGCTTATAGCGACCAACTTAACCTCATTTCTCAACGAGCTGTATAGCAGCTGTCAGTTTCAATAACGTTAAAGACTATATAACTTTATTTTAAAGAATAATCGTGATAACAATAACAAACAATTAAAGGAGCTGCGGAAAGTGTCCCCCTCCTTGTTATAACAATAAATTAAAGCAGCTGCTGAAAGTGTCCCCCTCCTTGTTCCAAGCACTTTTCACACCTGTTCCTCAAAGAATTACAGACATTTTCTAAGATGCTCGAGGTATTGTTAATTTCACGAATCTTGTCTGTAAGTCGAGCCTGCAGATGGTTTAAATCAGGAATAAGCAGTTCAAAAATAGTGTTTTTAAGGTAAGGCCACAAAAAGAAATCACACGGCGTAATATCACATGACCTCGGTGGAAATTCATGTTCAGCATTGAGACTTATTATTCGATTTTGGAAAACTTCCCTCAACATATTCATTGTCTCGCCTGCCGTATGTGCCTTGTGCCATCTTGTTGAAAGTAAAAGTTTGTAATTTCGTTTTCTTCCAGCTGGTTAACAAAAGGAGCGATAATTTCTTCTCTATACCTTTGCGCAGTAAGAGTACCATTAAAAAAAGTAGGTCCATAAATCCTCCTTCGATTGAGAGCACACCAAACTCCAATATTTTGAGCGTGTAGAGGGCCCTCGACAAAAAAGTTATCTGGTTTTTCAGAAGACCACATTCTCATATTCTGTGAGTTTACGTAACCACTTAAATGAAACCAGGCTTCATCAGAAAAAAAGGTGATATTATGAAGTTCACCGTAGTTGTTTAAAAACCATTCGCAAAATACAGTCCGTCGCGGAAAATCAACTTCATGAAGTTCTTGCTGACAAGTTAAACGATAGGAGAACAAACGCAAATCTCTTTTTAACACTGTGTGGCAAGTACCGACTGATACTCCCACCATTTGTGAGAAAACACGTACAGAAGTTCTTGGCGCATTTTCCATTATTTGTTGGACATTTTCTTTTAATTCTTAAGTCCGCTTTTTAGGTCGGCCGCTTCCTTCTTTTCTTGTTACACTGTCCGTTTCACGAAAAACATTAACACAACGCTGAACTGCACTTTGAAAAATTTTGTACTCAACAACGCCGGGAAATTGATTTTGAAATTCTATGAAACATTCCTCAATAGAATACTTCCATATTCCATCAATCTTGCGTCCATTTCTAAAGTAGGACTCTATGATAAACACTTTTTGTTCTTGAGAAAACACCATTTTAAACGCCTTTTAAGACGGCGATATAGCGCTTTGACAGATGACGTTTAAGTTCATTTGCTATACGCTACGCCCTACGTCCAAATTTTCAGAACCAACTTGACCACGTTTTTGTTTGAACGCTCGTTATAAGTGATAACGTATGGAGCCATGCACAACATTTTCAAACAGAGGCAGAGCTATCGGTAAAGTCAGCGGTTCCAAAAATGTTTTCGTCTTGTCAATGTGGTAAATCAGTAGGTATTAAACAAATATTTTATTTGCAATAAATGTTTTTTCCAATAGGGTTTTCGCACCTCTATGTATTTACTTTTTTGGGTACTTTGTCACCTGTTAAAAATATTACAGAAATAATTAAATAAACTGGTTTCATAAAAATAGTCCTTGATCCTGTTAGTTTTCTTATGATTGTTGTAATTTTTATTAAACAAAAATAATAAAACAGACATAATTGCTGAATTGTTGACATTTTTATAATTTATCGAATGAAATTTTATCTATCTAAATATCCATAAATTTTTTGTGAATTTTCAAGGGCTTGGGGTTAGGTTTTTATGGACATAGCATAGGTTTCAGGCTTAAGAAATACAAGATAATAGTTCCAGAATAGAGTTTTCAAGGAGACATATTCAGATTTCTTGGATTTGAGTTTATATATTTGAGAATAGAGGTTAGGGGCTTCATAAATAAAAAATATAAGTTCCAGAAAATAGTTTTCAAGGACTATTCTTTGATGTGGAAGATATATGTACATTTTATGAATTTCGAGCTCAAGTTTTTAGAATTTGATGTTGGGTTTTGAGGGTTTGGGGTTAGGTTTTGAAGGGTTTGAAGTTAGGATTTTATGGGTGTAGGTTTATGGTTTTAGAGTTAAGAAATATAAGATCAAAAATATAGTTCTCAAATTATTATACCCATAGATTTAGAAAAGATTTAGAGTATTACTATGAGGTAAGTTTTGATGAATTTTAGGTTTATGTTTTTGGATTCACGATTAAGGTTGAAAAGTATTATGAAGCTACACACGATTATTTCAATTATTAATCAACCTCGTATACGAAATTTTTAATTTTTTTATATTTAAATACCAAATTATTATCTTTGGTGTTGAGGCTGATGGGTTCTCACTGTATTTAAAAATATTTATATAGATACATCAAATTATCGCACAAGGATCATAAAATTAAGCATATTTGAAGAAGAAAAAAAAGAAGCTTCCATTGTACGGTAAAAATGGTCAGGTGCGTAGAATTTTTCACATATTTCCCACTGTGCGCCGTCCCGTTGAATATTGACATCAAATTCCTAACAATCCCTTTTGGTCCGAGGGTTCATTTTATTAATTTTTTAAGTTTTTACAGAGAAATATCGAAACAAGTAAAGAAAAAATTAAAACTATGCCAGAGATAAGTTCAGACTTCAGACAACATTTTTGTAAGCAGCCACAGTGAAGCAATAAGCAACCAGCAACTAGCATTTGACAATAGTAATTTTGATTAGCATGTATGTACTGTATGTAAAAAAACAAAAAATAATAATTCATAATTTGCTGTATTTTAATGAAATTGATCATAGAATCATAGAAGTTTATTTGAAAAGGAAAAAATTGCAATTTTAATTCGCGATGAATAGTTATTTGCACCATAAAGGAGGTACCTAAGCATTATTTACCAGTCGAAGACGATTTTGCGCCCGAGCAAAGCGAGGGCTGGCAAAAGGCAAGAATGACGGCTATGCATCTAAAAATTTAAACGTTTTTACAAGAGAACAAGTCAACGATTTTCTCGTTTAGGCACCTGATATTTGCTAATGAAGGTAGTGACGGTCTTAGGCATTGCAGGAGCATGCCGTTGTGATGAGTTATGCAAACTTACTTTGAACAACGTCAATTTAAAAAATTTTGATGACATTATTGTAGTTACAATTCCAGATTCTAAAAATGGTATGTCACGTACGTTTACAATTTATTACTTCTCGTCTGGGTTCTGTTTCTCATCTAGAAATTCTCAAGAAATATATCAAGATTAGATCGGAAATTAAATTGAAATTTCACGCATTTTTATAGGCTATCAAGCAGGTGAATGTTACAACTAACCAGTCAGCAAGAATACCATTTCTATGGTTCCTAATAAGACTGAACAGTTTTTGAAACTAGAACATCCTGAAACATATACAGGCCATTCATTCCGAAGAACATCGGCAACGTTACTGGCTAATACAGGAGTTGATGTATTAGCAATCAAGAGACATGGTCGGTGGAAATTAGCCACAATTGCAGAAAGTTATTTTCTTGACAATTTAAGTAACAAAAATGAAATAGCCAACAGGATTCTTTACAATGATACTTCAACTCCAGGTTCCTAGTAGTTAAATATAACATATAACAAGTAACGACATCTGAAAGGTTACTTATAATCTAAATTGTTTTAGGAATGCCTTGTTGGGTTGTATATAACCCTAAAGAAGTGTGGCATCCTAAGTCAATTTATACCACAAGAGTGAGGCTCTTGACGAAGGTATACAAACAAAGCAAGCATAAGCAGATCCTAAAACTACATTCTAACATGCTAAATCTTATAGCTAGTCTTATCTGTGAGAGTGGTGTGTAGTAGAGTTGCACAAGTCGAATTCCTCTGGAGCGATAAAGTTCTATCTGGGTGAAACGGAGAGTCAAGCGGTACATGCACCAATCACTAGGCCTGGGAGGGTGCAGGGTGTAATGCGGCGTGCAGCAAAGTGTATGGCCAGCACAAAATATTCGCACTTCTGTCATGCATACCATGCAGCAAACAGCAGTGAAGCGGGTTGGTAGCGTGGCAAGAAGGCTGCGATAGCTTTTAAGTCGGTGTATGAAGGAAGAGAATAAGCAGGATAGAGAAGACACAAGAAAAAAAGACCTAAAAGGAAAAGTAAATGCTACAAATGGCTACTATTGTGTTCTAAATTAATAAAGTGAGTTGTAAAGCTCAAACACATGTTTTTCCTAACCTAATATAGGTACGTACCTTCGTTGTAGGTCGGCCTTAAAAGTGAAATATTTGAAATTATCTTTTATGGGCACTTAGATCCAACTATCTCTGTTGCGAAAAATGCCAAAACTCTAATTTTGCCCAATAATTAACATTTAAAAATACGCAAAATTTGCGCGAGGCCCAAGTATGGCGAGGAGTATATAAAAAAGGGTTTTTTTTATTTCAAAAATTTCTTTAGCTCCCTACTTTAGGGGAATTTTTCCTTTGGGTAACCTGCTAACCTTACATTGACACAGAGCATAGAAAATGACAGAAAGTATACAATTCATGACAATGGTTCAGGTTAACAGTATTTTGAACCCTCACCTCTAACAATCTAAAATGAAACTGTTACATCTCCAAGACCATCATCAACTTCATTTTCTTAAATACGACCCTAGAAATTTTATTACATTTTTTGCAAGACTTCATGACCGCCAATACTGTACTGCCTCAGCCCGAACCAGATTCAGACGTTTTGTATCGAAAAATTCATCTTCAGTGTATTCGTTCCAAATTTATTTAATCTTTTATTTACATTTCTTTGTTTATTGAATTATCGTACACTGTAAGTGTCGTTAGACCCTGTGAAATCCATCTAGTTATTTAAACTATTGCCAACACGCGTTACAATATCACATTTATTATTATTAACTATTACCATCACTTGGTCATACATAACTCAATAAGTTGTTGCATCAAAATTAAAACAAATTTTAATTTTATTATAACAAATTAATTCCTCCTCCTCTCCCGCACAAGTCTCTGACTTCTGGGCTAATTCTCGTAATTAGAATGAGGAGTAGAGATATTATTATTATTATTATTATTATTATTATTATTATTAATTCTTAACGCATATGAACAACCAAAACGCCAACTGAGTATTATTCTTCTAAAAATTTCAGTAAATGTTCAAAAACATTTTTGTTTTGGCAAAGGTTGAAAATGAATATCAGCGTAATATTATTGGAATTTATTATACCTGTAACCGCAACAGTGAAAGAGCATGTCAGATGTATTTGTATGAATATCCTAAAAAAAATAGGTGGGAATTTGTTTGGATTTTGAGCACTCGAGAAGCCTAGAAATAACTATGGACACGGGAATAAAACTATAATAATTTTAATGCGTGGTGGTAGTATTTCGAAAACTAATCATGTTAGACTTGATTTTTTAGAGGCATAATCTTGGCCCCTGATTATGCAACTTTGCCCCCATTTGAGCTTCTTACCGTTTCCGAGATCCCTGTAGTGAGAAGCGAATTTAACAGCCTGTATATCCAGGAGTAAACTTGCATAACCGGTATACTGAAGAGATTTGTAGAGATTTTTAACTGGCTTAGAATTTCTGAAACTCTACAAAAACCTGCTACAATTTCAATAAAAATTGCATATAAAAACGCCCCCTTTAGTCCGTAAATGCAACCACTTTTGTGAAATCCAATTCAAATGAAATATAAGACTCCAAGCAACTAATAGCATCTTATAATAATATTTTTTAAATTAGAATATTATTTAATTAGTGTAGAAAGTTCAGCCAGCAGACATAATTTCAGTGAATTCATATTTAAAATGCAGAGTTTACTAATTCCTTTTAAATTACTTCACCTCAATTACAGTATAGTCGCTCGTCACTCTGTAGCATCTAAACCGTTCCATTTACCCCTCCCCCGCCTCAACAAAAAGAGAAAACTCATACCTATACATACGTACTGATTAAATTCTACCTCTCCGGTTATATATTTTTTATAGAGTATGTCGATTATTCATCAGTTCGAATAATATTTAGAGCAGATGTATAAATTTGTTTTCCTTTTTTCTGGATGGCAAACAGTTTATTATAATTAAAAAGTAGGCTGAAGCGGGACAACGTTTAATTAAAATTTATGTATCCATGCGAGTATTTGTTTTCCTGCTGGCAATAAAACATGGCGCTAGCGAGCAATTTCAGCGGGATGCCGACATATTAGTTTTCTATTTTACTCTTTTTATAATACAGTTAGGGTATACGGGGTGTGAGTTTAAGTGGAGGTCAGTTTTTTTAGGGGGAATAGTATGTGTACCAATACTCGAAGATTAGCCACAAGATTTCAAGTGTCATATGCTGTTGCTTTTTTCTGTTAGATTACTTGTTAAATACTGTTTCATAGTTTATCTTATTAAAAAGAACTAAATTTTCTCATATGTGACATTACAGGGCTCCTGGCAAACACCCATTCAACAAAGGTAACAGCAAGGAGCTGCATCCATGTAGTCCATTGAAATGAAGGCTGAACCTCCATTTTTTCCTCTGTCAATCAAACCTGGGCGCAAATATGTTTTCGACCCTCAGGAATCCGAATCCGCAAAAATTTTTGACCTAGGTGGTCAGGAAAGGGGTCAAAAGGTCAAAAAACCGTAAAAAATAAGGTTTTTCGCAAATATCTCGTAAACTACGGCAAGTAGCAAAAAAATAATTGCACCATCGTGTTCCCAGGGAAATTTTACATCGATTTTATGCTATTGCTTATTAAAATTAAATAAATTTATGTCATGTTTTGGACAATTACTAAGCAAGAGAGGGGAAGTGTATATCTCCGGCGGTGAAACGTATTTGGGGAGTAGTAGAGCGCGCACGCTACATGTATCGGCTGACTCGCAGTTGACAGCTCTAGCAGGTGTGCCTCTTTGGAATATAATGCGATTTCAAATATAATTAGCCTGCAGTTGTAGTGGATTTTTTTTTGCTACTTTAATTTTTAAATGAAAAACCAAAAATATTACTAATGATTAATGAATGAACAGAAAAAAATTTTTAGAATGAAATACTTATTGCAAAAATGAAATATACAGGGTGTCCCGAAATTAGGGGGTAATATTTCTACAGGGTGTTCTGTGTCGAAAAAGATTACTTTTTCTTTATATAAACGTGGGTCCAAAAATTCTTCCTAAATTTACCATAACTTTTTTGTGCGTTGACTTTTTTTAACTTTTGAAAAGTATGAAATTTCATAATTTTTTATTAAAAAAAGGTACTCTTGGTTCATATTGGTAGAATGTTCCATTTTTGTGTAAAATCCGTTTAAAAATAATGTTATATGTGTTAATCATCGGGAATTGAAATTGTCAATATCGCAGATTTTGAATAACAAATATGCGTTTGACGTTATTTGCATTGACAGTTCAGTTATTTAGTTTTTGTGAATTGTTATCTTCATAAAAATTCTCGAATCTTTAGTAAATGATTATTTGACAAAGTAAAAAAAAACAAATTATTTGCAGCCAAATAAATGAATCCTCTGTTGTAATTCTTCCAAATGATTTATTTCTGTAGCATAAACTACAGCCTTCAACCTACCCCACAGAAAGTAATCTAGAGGATATAGGTCTAGAGACCGAGGTGGCCAATGGGACCACCTCTACCTATCCACTTGAAAGGAAAATTATCGTTTAACCAATTTATGACATTATGGGTAAAGAGAGGTTGTTGATAGTGTAATGTTAAGCGTACGTTTAACGGTGTATCATCCAATAGTTCTCTTACATCATTTTGCAGAAAGTTTAAGTATCCTTCTGTATTCAGACAAACGGGAAACTGGATTGGTCCAAGTAGCTAGGTCCCCTAAAATTCCTGTTCACAAATTTATTGCAAATCTATTTTGAAAATTTGTGCGCTGTATTGCCCGTGGATTTTCGTCTGACCGGAAATGGGTATTATGAATATCTGCTAGCTCTACATTCGTAAAATATTGCCTTTGCGACTGATAACAATTCGCAAAGAGTAAATAACTGAACTGTCAATTCAAATGACGCCAAACGCATGTTTGTTGTTCAAAACCTGCGATGATAAAAAATATTGAAAATTTCGATTTCCGGTGATTAACACGTGTAAAATTATATTTAATGGATTTTACACAAAAATGGAACATTCTACCAATATGAACCAAGAGTACCTTTTTTTAATAAAAAATCATGAAATTTCATACTTTTCAAAAGGTAAAAAAAGTCAACGCACAAAAAAGTTATGGTAAATTTAGGAAGAATTTTTGGACCCACGTTTATATAAAGAAAAAGTAATCTTTTTCGACACAGAACACCCTGTAGAAATATTGCCCCCTAATTTCGGGACACCTTGTATATTTCATTTTTGCAATAAGTATTTCGTTATAAAATTTTTTTTCTGTTCATTCATTAATCATTAGTAATATTTTTGGTTTTCCATTTAAAAATTAAAGTAGCAAAAAAAATCTACTACAACTGCAGGCTAATTATATTTGAAATCGCATTATATTCCAAAGAGGCACACCTGCTAGAGCTGTCAACTGCGAGTCAGCCGATACATGTAGTGTGCAGTGTGCGCGCTCTACTAGTCCCCAAATAGGTTTCACCGCCGGAGATATACACTTCCCCTCTCTTCCTTAGTAATTGTCCAAAACATGACATAAATTCATTTAATTTTAATAAGCAATAGCATAAAATCGATGTAAAATTTCCCTGGGAACACGATGGTGCAATTATTTTTTTGCTACTTGTAGTTTACGAGATATTTGCGAAAAACCTTATTTTTTACGGTTTTTTGACCTTTTGACCCCTTTCCTGACCACCTTGGTCAAAAATTTTTGCGGATTCGGATTCCTGAGGGTCGAAAACTTATTTGCGCCCAGGTTTGATCGACAGAGGAAAAAATGGAGGTTCAGCCTTCATTTCAATGGACTACATGGCGGGTGGTGTGTAAAGGACCCCGCACAAACCTTTTGGGAAACTCCGTTCAGTCAATTTTAATGAAATTTTGGGAATAGGTTGTTTTCGTTATGAGGAACAAAAGTCTTCATGGGCCCAAAGTTCGCTAATGAACAGTTTCCGAGATATTTGATGTTAAAAGTTGATAATGCGAATGCGTGTCAAGAACGTGTTTAAATACTTATTAGTCGCGTAAAAGCTCCATAAAAACTGTATAATACGTATATATTCGTCTAGATAGTGCGTATCCATTCGTTTGTGTGAGTGTGTGTGTGCGTGTGTGTATGTGTATACTTTTCATAAACAAATAAACGAAGAGACTCGTAGTAATGCTATAGTCATACTTCTATATTCACGTGCAATCTGGTCAGCACACTTAGCCATTCTTCTCGATCAATTATATATTTTATTTGAGTTATTATAGCGTACGATTGTATCCAAAGTAACTCCAGAGTAACACCCAAGATAGAGTAGTCGAAACAACTTTAGGATACACTTTCTCGCTTGTTTCTCAGTATTTCAAAATATATATCGAAAAATAGCGTGGTTTTAAATATACCTACTTATTCTGTTAGAAAAAAATATTCTTCTTTATTTAACATCGTAGTTTAGATATCCAACTGTGAGTAATCTATCGATATCGATAGCAGAGAATATTTTATGTGAAGATATTAGAAATATTATACTATTATTTATAAGTACGTCAAATATTTGGAATGTTGAAAATATCAGTTTCGTTGGGCTTATTGTCAAATAGTTCTTAATCGATATTACTGTTCAAATACCATTCACTTGCAGTTTTTGCTGTATTATACTCCCGATTTGGCTTTGGTCATTTTTTGACAGGTGTGTTCATTTTGTAATTAGCAATTGAGTTTGTTGTAATATAAATGGCTTTCAGACTACAAATACAATGTTATAGTTGCGATCGGGCTTTCACCCCGCGAATATGGTACATTTAAATAGAGTGGTAATAGTAAATATAGATGTTTTTGGAGATATTGCTATAAATTAACGAAATGACGCAGGTCTGCCTCCAGCAATTGTTACACCCGAGACTTGAATATGTAATAATTACTTCCAAACTATTCGTCGCGAAATTGAAATAGTAGATAGAGCAATTATTGCATATTCGACTCTCAGGTGTAACAATTGCTGGAGGGAGACCTGCGTCATATCGTCGATTTATAGCAATATCTCCAAAAACATCTACATTTACCACTCTATTTAAATGTACCATATCCCGATCGCAACTATAACGTTGTATTTGTAATATGAAAGCCATTTACATTGCAACAAGCTGAACTGCTAATTATAAAATGAACACACCTATGAAAAAATGTCCAAAGCAATATCGAGAGTATAACACCAGAAACTGCAAGTGAATGGTAATTGAACATTAATATCAATTAAGAACTATTTGACAATAAATCCAACGAAACAGATATTTTTCAACATTCTAAATATTTGAGGTACTCATAAATAATGTATAATATTTCTAATATCTTCACATTAAAATATTCTCTGCTATCCATATCGATAGATTACTCACAGTTGGATATCTAAACTACGATGTTAAATAAAGAAGAACATTTTTTTCTAATAGAATAAGTATATTTAAAACACCCTATTTTTCGATATATATTTTGAAATACTGAGAATCTGTACCCTAAAGTTGTTTCGACTACTCTATCTTGGGTGTTACTTTGGTTACAATCATACGCTAATAACAGAAATAAAATATATAATTGATCAAGAAGAATGGTTAAGTTAAGTAAGTTAAGTTGACACACACACGCACACGCAGACACACACACGCACACCCGCACGCACTAGCACGCGCACACACACGCACACATATACACACACAAACGAATGGATACGCACTATCTAGACGAATATATACGTATTATACAGTTTTTATGGAGCTTTTACGCGACTAATAAGCATTTAAACACGTGCTTGACCGGCATTCGCATGATCAACTTTTAACATCGAATATCTCGAAAACTGTCCATTAGCGAACTTTGGGTCCATGAAGACTTTTGTTCCTCATAACAAAAACAACCTATTCCCAAAATTTCATTAAAATCGACGGCATGGAATTTCCCATAAGGTTGGAGCGGGGTCCTTTGCTGTTGAAAAACATCCTTCAAATTATGAGATTTTTTGACAACAATGTATAACCCAGTTCATGATTGTACAGGCTATCTCAAACTGGATAGTATGGGCCTACTTTGAGGATACAAAAAATTTAAATAAAATTTGGGATACGTGGTGTTAATTAGGATGATATAAGGTTAAAATTAACATTATGCGCACACTGTAATGCAACGTAGCCAAGTTGTGTAGAATATCCTAGCCTTTTTATTTAAATGATAATATTTAGAAATCGGTTGTCCTTAATCTGTCATTAATAATAAGAGTCAATTCCCTCATTCTCTGTAGAAAAGGTGCTTTCTATTTTTCTACATTGTACTTGTTGTCTACTTAAAAATTAGTTCATATTTAAGTCGTCCTTTTCATTTTATAACTTGCCAACATCGTCTCCCACTAAAAATAAATAATTTAACAGCATTTGTTGTTTTGCTGCCGCTATTCCGCGTCGTCGTAGCATGACAATAGCCAACAGCAAATAAAATAATGAGCGTCGCGAACAGAAACTTCTCGCTCTCTTACTAATCAAGATATGTCCTAGAGAGTCGTTAAAAAAGTAACCCCGAACAATGTCTTCGCAGAGATACAGCAACTACTACAGTTTTCAGAGTTTTCAATTGCAACGTCGAGTCGTCATGCATGAGCTTGTATGGGTGTTTTCTGGCTTCAAAAGTGCCTGTTTAAAAGTAGGGCGGTCTCTGACTTAACCCTCGTTTATTTTAATTGTCGCTTTTGTGTTTGCAGTACTGCTTTGTTTGCGGAACTGGGGATTTTATTCTGCAAGGTAAAAAACTTAGGGAATAGGAGTAGGTGTTAATGAGCTCAAGTCATGGTTGCTTTAACGCTTTAAAGTTTTATTTGATTATTTAAAACATATTGTAAACGGTTTCCTGTTTATTAAAATTATATATTTTTTTATTATTACCTCTTATACTATTATGCTACATACTTTGAAAATTTTAAATTAATTTAAATAGTTCTTTTTAAATTTCTGAAGTATCAGATGATTTTTTTATTTTTAGATAATAATCATTTCTAACTTTCTATAAAGTTGTTCCTTTAATACATTTTAATATCATGGAGTAGATATACGGGGTGTCCCATATAAAACTTTCCAACTGAACATTTCGTTTAATACCTATGAAGTTTTGAAAAAATTCCAAAAACACGTCGATTTTTAATTTGAGGGGTACATCGACTTACATCATTACTTATTTTGTAGTTGCCACCCCTTCGTAGATCGAGGTATCAACTTTGCAATTTCAAATGGCACTACAGGGCATGTGATACATCGTTTGAAAGCTCTTTTGATACTGACTTGAATCCGTAAAAGAAATTAAAAAATCGTTTTCGTTTACAAATATTTTCAGATTGTTGTTTACAGTTATTTACTACCTATGTCAGTTTTTTTATTTTTTTAAAGAACCCAATGTTTACGGAGATAGAACTCCTTTCCTTTTTTTCAACATTTTCATTAACAATTAAAAAATGGTATATCGAAATTGTAGCACACAATATAGACCGTGAGCTAGCGCACATGGGTGTGGCGTCATCGAAAAATGTCTGGCATTTTGAGGTCTGAAAAAGATAAGTTAGTTAATGAAAACTTGGAAAAATAATTACCTTTTGCATAAAATAATTCTTTTTTCATTCATCTTAAAGTGCCTGGCAGTTGATGCAAAAATAGACATTAATAAGTACCTAACAATTTTCAAATGCCAGACGGTTTTAAATAGCCGAAAGGGTGGTTCACAGGGTTAAACTTGCAAGAAGAAAAAAAATTCATCGTTTACTTTTTGTCTGGCAATTGAAACTGAAAATTTTTGTTATGAAAATGATGAAAATAAATTGCCAGACGGTTTCCAATATTCGGAGTCGAGTTTCTCTGTGGAAAATTATGTGAAAAACATTTTTTAGTGATCACTATTTGTCTGGTATCTCGGGTACTTAAAATTAATACCCATATTTCTTATCACAAAAAATTTGCCAGACAAATTGGAAAATGGAAAAATTGTGGCAGCAAAAGAAAATTGGTAAAATATATATTAAAATTTAAATGATTTATTTTTGTCTGTCATTTTGAATTTCAATTAGAAATACGCCTATAAACACAATATACAAATGCCAGACAAGTTGAGATGTTCGAAAATGTATAAATGAATTGAAAAGTTACAAAAAAATTAATGAAAACTTTGTTTTCTTTTCTTTTTCTAATTTAAACTGTTTATTTTTGTCTGGAATTCTTCATTACTATTGAAAATTCATATTTATACTTCAGGTTAAAACGATAGACAAGTTGGGTTGTTCGAAAATTAAAAGAAAAAATTAAATTAAATTAAAAAACTTCAGTGTCTTTTTTTTGTCTGGCAATTCGTTTTTAAATAAAAAATACACTTACAAACTCAAATTAAAAATGCCAGACAAGTTGGGCTGTTCGAAAATACATAAATAAATAAATAAACAAAGTTGTATAAAAATACAATTTCTTATTCTTTTTCGGTTTTTTCCCGTTATAATATAAGCTATAATTATTCGGGAAACATACTCAAGATACTATTTCCGACGTAAAATTTCCTTTGTTTATTTATTTACATATTTTCGAACAGCCCAACTTGTCTGGTATTTTTAATTTGAGTTCAAAAATGTAGTTTTTAATAAAAACAAATTGCCAGACAAAAAAAGACGCTGAAGTTTTCATTAATTTTTTTACAACTATTTAATTTAATTTATTTTTTTTAATTTTCGAACAATTCAACTTTTCGTAAATTCTACGCCACTGTCCGAGTTACCATTCATTTTAACTTATTCACAAAATTACAGTTGTTTACAGCTTATTGTTATTTTACATTTTTGTTGTTTCTTTTGATTCCAAATTTTGATATAAATTGATATTTAATGAAAAATTATATAAAATGTAAAATGTAAAGGTGTCCAGATTGTGTTTAGGTCATATTTTTAGGATATGTCGGGTAGGCGGAAAACTAAATTTCGTACGAACAAATTGTCACTTATAATCTCCCTAGTGCTTGAATTATTTCCTAAAATTTTTCCGAAGGAACGCAATTTCTAGAAAAATGCGTGATTGAGGAAAAATTTCCAGACATTAATTCAAGGACGTGGGGGATTCGATAAGAAAATTTTACAACCAAAATTTATTTTAAAAATTTGACATGTTTCATTTTGAAACTTATTTCGCCAAAATAAAGTTGGCTTGACAGGTAGACATTATTTTGTGGTGCATGACATATTTTTTCTTCTTAAACGTCACATAATTTAATCGCAATTCACTTTTTTTTTTAAATTCAAAAATGGCTCGTGGAAGTGAAAATTCCGAAAACATGAAAGCAGAAGTGGCAAATTTTACTAGGCAAGTTTGTGTAGAATAGTGATGTCTATGGCAGTTTATCAATGATTCTTATAAAAACATAAAAAATACACATTCCTTGCACTTTAGTAATAAAAAGGCATAAATTCAAATATTTATATTTGCAGTACAATTCACTTAGTATTACTAAAATAGAAGGAAAATTAAGTTTTTGTGGAAATGCGATGTCTATGACAGTTTATTAATAATCCTTATTAAACATAAAAAACAGCACATTACATTCACTTTAGTAATAAAAAAGGCATTTAATTTTTGAATTAAGATATTTATGTTTGCAGTATAATTCACTTAGTATCACTAAAATAGAAGGAAAGTACGTTTTCGTGGTAAACCGATGTCTATGGCAATATATCAATAATTTTTAAAAAATCATAGCTGCAATCAAGTAGGCTTAGGCTTGTGATGTCAAAATCATCTTCTCTTTCTCTAGCTTCTAATTGTTTACTATTAAATCATGGCAGTGAACCATCAAAAAACTAATTTAAAACCTTATAGTATATGTAATTCTTGCACCAAAATAGGGGACATTCTTATGTCTCATAAAAATTTAAAATATTTGCAATATTTACTGAAAAAAACTGGAACCAGTCCGCATCCAGAAAACCTTTTCACAGCTATTCAAAAGATTTTGGAGAAAGATATCCCATCTTTTTTACGTAAAACCAGGACTCAGCAGAACAAAATTTCATCAAATTATTACAAATATTTTATGAAACACAGACATCTGATGGAAATGAAAAATAAAGGTAATAATTATGCTCCTCGTTACTCTCCGTTGCGAAGAGAAGAGTTCCAGCCAGAATTTCAAAAACATTTAGTGTTAATAGAGGAAATCTCGGAGCAAATATTTGGTAAATAATTATTTGTATCTATTTTTTATTTTAAAATAAATAAAAACATTACAAAGCAAAATTCTGGATAGGTAGGTACTGATTTTTTAACCATATGGTAGCTGTCAAAAAAAAATAATTTCCTCTTATTAATTTTGTTTGCCTAGTTTGGCAGGAGGAAAAAAATTTCCGAAAAATTTGAAGGTTGCCATGGGCAACTGTCGAAATTACAGTATGTAATTGGCTAAAAATTACAGTTGTAAAATTTTCGTATGAATTTTCTTTCCTAGGCAAGTTTAACTGCCGCCTTACGAGCGAGGAACTTGTGCCACCCCACACACACTAAACGAATTAACAAAGTCAAGCGCAAGCCGTTGTTATCCTTTCACCCTTTAGCGCTGCTGTTAAACAGTGCTCCCCGTGTGTCGTAAAGGTAAGGCATAAAGCACATTCCATGAGTGTAATATAGAAAATTGTTATTACCCGTGATACGCCAGCAGCGAGACGAGGAAGAATACGCAGGTCAAGACGTCGGCTCTCCCCACGATCCCTGTCACCTGCAACAAATTGAAACCGTTAGTGTTTATGTTTAGGCAACGCCTGGGGAGCTGGGAATGGCCTCGCAATGGGAATGGTATAGGGACGGTGGCAAAATTGTAATAATCCGAACAAATATTCTATTCGTTTGATATACAGTTTTCAATATTCAAATATTCGCAAATTTAGTTGTAATAAATGTTGTAAAGTTTTAGCTTGTAAAATATATATTTGTTTTTGTCCCAAGAGCCAAAAATTAGACGAATATCACTTTAATAATTTGAATAAAATTTGGATTATGGGAAGTGTTTAAATTAGTACGCATTTTTTCGATACAAAGTACAAATAGCTTCGTCGTGGACGTGAGTAGATGCAGATAATTAATTAAATTTGAAAAAAATATGTATACCACCAACTTTTTTGCAACGTGATAACATAGTTATATAAAGAGTTCACATAATATTCCACCCCCTTTACCCTTGTTGACCTTCCATGTAAAAAAGAAAGGTACAAATAAAGAAAGGTACAGACTAAAGACAAAGAAAGGTACAGGCTACAGACTACAGGTAAAGAAAGGTACAGATTACAGAAAAATAATGGTACAGACTAAAGATACAGAAAGGTACAAACTACAATAAAGGTACAGACTACATGTAAAGGTATAGACTACAGATAAAAGAACTGACTGCAGATAAAGAAAGGTACAGACTAAAGACAAAGAAAGGTACAGACTATAGTTAAAGAAATAAAGGTACAGGCCACAGATAAAGGTTCAGACTACAGGTAAAGAAAGGTACAGATTACAGAAAAATAAAGGTGCAAACTAAATATACAGAAAGGTACAAACTACAACAAAGGTACAAACTACAACAAAGATACAAACTACAACAAAGGTACAAACTACATGTAAAGGTATAGACTACAGATAAAAGTACAGACTACAAATAAAGAAAGGTACAGACTGCAGATAGAGATCCTACAACTAGAAGTATGTAGGATTTGTCTGAAACAATTGTTTTGATACATGATAGATGTCGCTGTAATCGACGAAATCTAATTTTATTCGTTATCTCCTACTTAGAATTTATGTAAACGATTATATAATACGTTTGTAATAAAAAATCTTAAGTTTTGTGTAGGTCGAAAAAGTTGAAATTTATTTTGTAAATTTCAGATAAGTAGGAAATTGTTACCTGTAGAAATGTAAATGTCTGACGAATGAACTACTTTTAGCGTAACCCAGGGATATCGATGTGGACTTTGAGATAGTCCCACAAAAAGAAAGGTAACATCTGGTGATCCAGCAGGCCAATTTGCCGGACCAGCTCTACCGTTCCAGCGGCCATTAAAATCACAATCAAGTACTGAATAGTGTACTGGAAAGCCAGTCCTGTTGAAACAACATATGATTATTCTATGGCACTTCCGAGCTCAAGTCTTCAAGTAATGTTGGCAGTTCATTTTTCAAAACGTCTCGGTACATTTGATCATTTAAGTTGCCTTGAATAAAGTGGGAGGTCAATGAGTTTGTTGCCACATCACACATATTTTTTATTACAAACGTATTGTAGGATCGTATGCATAAGTTCTCGGTAGGAGAAATCGAAATCTATAGCGCTGTCTGTCATGAATCGAAAAAAATGTTTCCAACGAATCCTACGTACTTTTAGTCGTAGAATCTGAATCTGCAAAAAATAGGGGTTCGTACTTTATAAAGTTAACCCGCCCCACCTACAAACAGGGGGAAGGGGACTAATTTTAGCACCAATGTACTTCTTCCTTGGAATGAATAAATTTTGATGATAAACATTTTTTTGAGAGTTTCAGGTTAAAAAAATAACTGAATTTTAGAGATATGTCAAATTTATCGCCTTTTGGAATACTCTCCTATTCCCACTTATAACATATTCATGTCTTACATATTTTGTTCTGACAGTTTATACAATATTTTGGTTTATGTGCTAAACTACCTCAAAGGATAAAGTCAAAATTGCCATAGAACTAGTGTATGTTTTGGCTCTTCTATTGAGAAAAAAATATTATAGTATAAAAAATGTTTTATAACAAAAATCATTGTGTAATAGACAAAGGAATTTTTTTTAAATAAGACGAAGGGATAATTTTATGATGTTCCAAAAGTCTTAATTCTCTCTGTCTATGGGGAATTATGGAAGACAAAGTAAGCCACGAACGATTTAATAATTTATATGACCTAAGGGAAAAGGTATTGAACGAAGTTAGTGCTATAAATGAGGTGGATAACAATTCATTATTTAAAAAACTCACTTGGATTAGGTATCTGTATTTTCTTTGACTAGAACCGGATGAAAGCACTATAGAACAATTTTTATAAAAAAAAATGTTTTCCTAAATAGAGAATTTAAAATTTTTTTTTGCCAATTTAATAGCGGAAAACATATTACCCGTACATTAGTTTCATAACAATCTGGTGCAGGATCACTAAATAAACCAAAATATTGTGCGAACTATCAACAATGTGACATGTATATATCCTTGTAACCAGAAAAAAGAGAGGAATCGCAAGTTTGGATTATATTTCCTAAATATTGCATTGCATTGTTTTTTTTTTTAATATATTTCTTTTAGATCACAATAAAATTCTAAAAATGTTGTCTTTACCAAAGACAGAAAGGCAAAAAGGCAAGGGAAGATAGAATGTGCGCAATAAAAGTTATCTCAAGATATTTATTCGATTTTATCTTTGTTATAGAAATAAACACAATTTTATTATGAAAGATTCTCAATATCATAAATTTTATATTTTTTTTGTAATATGTATTTTTTTATTCCTATATTTTTACAATAAGATTAAATAGGCTTTAATTTGATACTATACATGAGAAAATAATTAAATTTCACAATCTAAATAAATTAAAATAAAATATACATACATTATATAAAAAAATTCTCAAAACAGTAATTGTCATGTCCTACTATTGAATTAAGTTGGTACTGTCAATATTGACCAATAGACTACTATAAGCCGTTAAGATTAATGGCTGGATTATTAAAATAAAGTTAAATTGTATTTAACTGTTTTATCCCTATTTAATTTTAATTGATTCATTTAATATAGCTAAAAGTTGATTTCAAAAAATCATATTTAACCTGGAAACAATAATGTTTATAACTACACAGAGATTTGGAAAATGAAATATTGCAGTTATCGAAAAAATTTAAAAATAAAGCAATAATTCTTTTTAAGGACAAGATTGGTATAGTTTTACAATTTAATTTTGACTTGGATTATGTCAATGTCATTTAGCGAACTAAATAAAGGAGGATATTCAGAACATCTTCACTATTTTAGCAATAACTTGAAAACGAAAAAAGATATCGACCTCCGGTTTATGTATTTGTTTTCCATAATGAATTGTCCATCAAGCCATGAAAAAAACCTATATCGTTGCATTTAATTTTTTTAATAAACGGAGACAATTACAAAACCTTTCTCATTAGCGTCGTCTACTGTTGTGCAGGAAAATAATATTTTTATTCTTATATCATAAATATAAATTTTATTAATAGTTATTTAAAATAAGCCATTGTCCATTGAAATCGATTTAGTTTAGTTATGACAATTTAAAAATTTCAAGATAGCGTTCTTCATACTAACGTTGCTATGGTAACAACAAAAAAAAGTTCAAACAAAACTTGTGAAGGGTTTAACAGTGTATCTAAAAAATGTATTTTCAACTTAGGTTATCTAAGCGAAATTTCGAAAAACCGACAATTTTCTGTAACACTATAGCAGTTGCGCCCCCTAGCGGTGAAGTTACAAGCTTGAAAATATTTTAAATCAATTTGTTTTGGTCGTATTTGTTAATAGATTTTTTACCCCATAATAGTAGCACGTCTAGTTTCCTATATACAGCCGCTCGATACCGTTAATGGATCACCCTGTATATAGATAGCCCTTCTAAAGATGAATTCAGTGATATTATACTTAAGTTTTTGTCATAGTTGTCAAAAAATGGAGGAATGAATTGAAAACAATATTTTAGAACTACTTTTTATTTTATTACAGCAAATGTTCAAAACTGGCTCTCCATCAACAGTTATTGCACAATGCCCAATTCGGTGTTCAAAGTTATCAATTACATTTTGAAAAACATTTGGTCATGTTTTTCAAATGTCACACATGTCAAAACATGTCAAACATGTTTCGAATTTTTTCACTGATACGATTTTCCAATCCTTCGATAATGTCTGGTCTGTTCGCATACACTTTGCTTTTTAGATAACCCCACAAAAAAAATATAGTGGGGTTAAGTCATGAGAGCGTAGTGGCCACTCAAACGGTTCTGTTCTGCTTATACTTCGATTAGGGAAAACTTCATTAAGGTAATTTCTTACATCGATGCGAAAATGTAGAGAGGCACCATCTTCTTGAAGTCAGACATCACCATAAGGTATATTGTGCTCATTAGGGCTAGGAAATATTTATTCCAGGGTTGGAATCAGCTGAAAACGCAAAAAGTCCAAATAAAATGTCTCCTGTCAAATAAGGTCCTAGTATTTTCTACTATTTCAGCCCAAACATTCACTTTTTCCGACCGTTGTGTATGTTTTTCTTGCATCCAATGCGGATTTTCTTCAAAAAGTTGTTTCGTCAATGAAAATTATATGATTTTTTAAGTTGGGTTGTCTTTTAAATAAAGAGTGACCCAAAATTTCGCCCGTTTCGTCGACCTTACGAATTCGATTCAAAAGTGGTCTAAATAATAGCTTGTACTTTAGAGTAGGTAAAATTTTATGTTGGCATAGTTTTAGTTTTGAAGATATGACAAGTCGAACCTGTTACTTGGCTTGTTCACGCCAAGATGAATCCAATAGTCTCGGCACGCTCGTTCGTTGTATTCAAGATTCTCAAATATGCAAAGTGTACCATTTGCTATGTAAAATCTTTCGTTCTTTATGAATCTACCATTAGATTTTACAAAACACATTGTTTTAATGAGGTACTTCCGATTTTACAAAATAAAACAGGGTTTTTGCTGAAATATTCAATTAATCGGTGTTTTTATACTGGAGACAAAATCTCGATAGGATACTCTAAACCTTGTATTCGAAGGACTTTGAACTAGGATAATTTGTATGTAAGATTAACAATGATGAAGGAAAAAAATAATTGAGTAATCAAAGTGTATATTAGCCATTTTTTAAAATTAATTCTTTTGCATGCATACAATTATGTATCCTTACAGCAGTTAGGATAAGATTAGATATTCTTTAACAAAACATCTTGTTGTGAGGGACTACGCTTTTTGCAAGCGATGAGTGTACATTATCATCACTCAGAACATGCAAATTAATATGTAACTATTTTCTTAAGAGAAGTCTCTTCCGTCGGCTCAACAGCACCCGAATTCGCCAAAAACTGATGCTCGCCAAACCGAGTGACTTCTTTAAATGTTTGCTATATCTTTTAAGTGGTTATATAAATCCATCGGATTTGCTACGTTGTCAGCATAAAAATATCGTTAAATAAAAAATGCTAATTATGTTCTACAAAAATCTTTTATAACTTTCTTGTGCTATATTTTTGGTAAAATATAATGAAAGATTCCGAAAGAAAGGAAAATTTTACGTTATAAATGTCACTGCTTGTATTTGTTCCGAATTTTAAGATAAGGCAAGAGGTCACCGAGATTGTCGGATTCGCCTTGGCATGGATGAATCAAATAACAAGTTTAACTTGCCATATCCTAAAAATTGAATGTACGATTATACTCAACTTGAAATTTCGCCTGCATTAAACTATCACTATAGGTCTGTTCCAACAAGAGTCAGGGATTGGTTCCGAACCGTCAGAAATGTGCATCCAACTAATTCTTGTGATATATTCACTGAAGTCACATTTAGAACTTGGCTGGCCAAATATTTCGAACGGTTCGGAACCAATCCCTGACTCTTGTTGGAACAGACCTTATAAGCTATCATTTGGACTACTTTTGAATTGAATTCTTGAGGTCGACGAAACGAGCGAAAAATAGGGTTTTTTTGGGTCACTCTTTCTAATTTCCTCGTAAAACTGTAATCTTTTGTCTCTGTCATCTGCCCATAGTTATTGTAACACGTTAACTTTGTAAGGATGCAACTTTTGAGACTTCAGAGTGCTATGAACTGAGAACTTCGACAAGTTGAAGTTGGCTGGACAGATTTAATAGATGAGTGAGGATTTTCAGTAACGACGAGCATCAAATTTTGACTGTTATTTTCGCTTACCGCCTTCCTGACCCAGGTAAATCTTTTATACATTTTGAATATTTTGCTTATTGCAGCTCGACAAGAAGACTATTGTTTGAAATAGCCGTCAGTACAACATAAAAAACAATTTATTATTTATTTTTTTTTGACAAAAATATAGGTATAGATATGCCTGCTGGTGATGTCTGGTTCCAACAACATAGTGCCCCTCCACATTTTCGCCTCGATGTAAGAAATTACCTTAATGAAGTTTTCCCAAATCGATGGATAGGCAGAAGAGAGCCGCTTGAATGGCCACCACGCTCCCCTGACTAAACCCCACTAGATTTTTGTATGGACTAGGCACTATCGAAGGATTGAAAATTCTTATCTATCAGAGAAGAAGTTCAAAATATAACAGCAAATGTTATTCAAAATGTAATTGACAACTTTGAACACCGAATTGGACATTGTGTAATGGTTTTTGAGATCCACTTTGAACATTTGCTGTAATAAAATAAAAAGTAGTACTAAATTATTGTTTTTATTTCATTCCTCCATTTTGTGGCAACTATGACAAAATAGTAGGTATAACCTTGTATCTCTGAATTGGTCTTTAGAAGGGCTACCTATTTATACTATCAAATATAGTGTCCTAACAAAAAAATTTTAGTCATGTTATAGGTCTGTAAAAGATGGCTCAAAAAAATAGAAAATATTGCAGAAAAGTGACAATTTCTATTTACTAATTGACCTGTTTCAGCGATTTTTGGAATCATGGAAAAATATGATTATTTTTCCATGATTTTAGGACACAGTGTATATCTATAGTCTATTGCAATAATCTTTCAGATCGTTGTAATTATTTTCATGTATTCATAAAACTGTGTTTTGCTTCCAATTTTTGAAGGATTACAGAGACTGGAATAGTTTCAGTAAAAAACGTTATTTTTTGTAACTTATAACAGTGTTGCTGTTTCACCTTGTATTTTGTTTAAAAATCAGAATTTTCTGGAGTGACATTTATCACTTTTTGAATAAAAAAACAAGTTTTTTCTAATCTGGTTCTGGTTTTGAGAGATTTGTTTAAATTTGCAAGAAATTTTTGGATCCAACAGAATTGAAATGACGTGAGGCCATTTTGAAAATAAAAATATACCCTTTTTGAAATAAATCAGGTACTAGAACGTTCTGCATTCTTCAGGTTCAAAACTGTCCAAACCTAATGAAAATGGCTCACATACCTACACACTATCAAATAAATCCTCCAACTACAAACATATTTCCTAATTTCCGGTTTTCAATTTCCAGCTAATACGCGCAGCGCCATTCCGGCTAATAACTATTTTTCAAACGAATCGCGCAAAATTTACGACCCCGCCGCCGCCCAAAACAAATAGCCCCCATCGTTTGAATGAATGGGCGGCCGCAGCAGAATAAATTCAAAAAGTTCGCAGACACTCACGAGACTCGCGGGGCCCACATATCCCTATTCGGCCGACTTGCCGTATTGATAGTGGATGTGTGGAAGTACGGTTTAATAATGTCAAGCGCGGGGGAATAATTGACTTGTCAGAACCATATTCTCGCCGCTGGCTGGGGCGGTAATGACGAGGCCGATTTTTTTTCTACCGGAGTTGATTTTTATTGGATGGGCTTTCAATGGCACGGGCCGGATTGATTGCTTTGTCTGGCCGGTTTGCAATCGGGGGCAGGGGGAAATTATATGTATAGTCCAACCGAATTACACTTGGAGAAAAAAAAATTGTTACCTGGACTTTTATAAGTGGAAATGGTAAAAGGGCTTATAATAAACCTAAAAAAAATTAATAGGGGCGGCGGAGGGTTGATTTGGGGGGGTTGAAAAATTATGAAAAATTGTATCATTGGGATTTCTGGCGAAAGTTGACGTCAAACAAAAAAGTATCCAACACAAACGTTGTAGATCATGCAAAAATTTACAACTTTTGTAGAGGTCACTTTTTAACATAACCTCAAAATTTGAGAAAAAAATGCGAAAAACTGTTTTTTTCTGATTTTTCGTTTTTTATTTCTCATTTCCGTAAAAATAATTTAATTTTGACGAAACTTGGTGAAATTATACCTTTCTCTGTCTTAAATAACCTCAATTTTTCTTAGATAAAAAAATCTAGAAGTTTCTGATATTCATTTTTTTCGGCCTGAAACACTTTTTTTTTTTCAAAGAAAAATTCTACTTAAAAAAATCATCGTACAGAGTTTCTCAATCATTTTTTTCGTTCCGACGTATACTTTTTGGTGAAATAAAAAAATCTGTAATAACATTTCAAAAACATGCTCAAAAATGCAAAAAAGTAAAAAATTACTTGCAACAATGAATTTTTCAGTTATTGTTGATAATTTGTTTAAATTAAAAAACATTCAAAAACTGATTACACCATTCAATTCTACGGAAAAAATAAAAAAACTGTGTGTCATTGTTTGACCCAAAACTTTATTTTTATACAGTATTGCTATAAACATTTAAGTCGAATTACAAATGCACAAATGATAAATTATCTCAGGATGATTTGAGATTTCAGCAATACAAAGTATTAACTGCAAAGTTTACTGTTGACGCGAAATCCGAAAACCCGAAATTTTACAAAATCGTTTAATTTTTTTTCAGGCTTTACTTGAAAACGAATTTTAAATAAACTTTTTTCGCTCTATCCAATGGCGTCAACATGTTTGCAATCCCACGTTTCGTCTTCGACGGGCCATCATCAGATTAATTTTCTTAAATATATCTCTGATATTTTTATGACAAATTCTAGTCACTTTCACTTTCAAAAAGGTTTTTACGGCTCTGAATGCTTTCAAAATACCAGTATCTATTGGAGGAGAGAGAGAGAGGGAAGAGAGAATAAAAGTCAATGCAGCACAAAATATCCAACAATTTTTTTAATCTATAATTTAAAAAGTTGTGCCTAATAAAAAAAAATAATACCAATTTATGAAATATTGTATTATTTCTAATTAGTATTGCTGACAGTAGTAAAAAATTGTTGGATATTTTGTGCGGTATTGACTTTTATACTGTTATGACTTCATCCAATAGATATGTTGAAAGCGTTCAGAGCCGTATTCAGGAAAAATTTTAAATTATAGCTAAAACAAGCTAAAAACTTTTTATGTGATTACAATAGTAATATCATCTAACTCAGGAAAATGTTAGTATTGTATAGAGCGAAAAAAGTGGAATTGTAAATATGTAATTTATTTTAAAATTCGTTTTCAAATAAAGCCAGAAAAAATTAAACAATTTAGCAAAATTTCGGGTTTTATCTTCGGAACTACCTGGAATTTTAAAACTTTCTAAACAGCATATTGTTAGGCATAAAAAAACACAACTTTTTTCTAATCCGAGCCACCCCGTATCTCTTACCGTTTCCTAGATCCTAATGCTATCCCATCCTTATCTTGGACACTCTGTATATCTATGAATTAATCAAACTTTAAAAAAAATAAGTACACTAATCGATCCTACGGAAAAAAATATTTATTTTATTTATTCACTATTCGACTTATGTTTATAGTAATACTGTATAAAAATAGTTTTGGGTCAAACAATGAGACAGTTTTTTTTAATTTTTTTTCCGTAGAATTGATTGGTGTAATCAGTTTTTGAATGTTTTTTAATTTAAACAAATTATCAACAATAACTGAAAAATTCATTGCTGCAAGTCATTTTTTACTTTTTTGCAGTTTTGAGCATGTTTTGAGCTGTAATTAAAATTTTTTATATCACCAAAAAGTATATGTCAAAACGAAAAATATGATTACCGGCAGAATTCTGTACGATGATTTTATTAAGTAGAGTTTTTCTTTGAAAAAAAATTGTTCCAGGCCGAAAAAAATGAATATCTCGGAAACTTCTTGATTTTTTTATCTAAAAAAATTTTAGGTTATTTAAGATAGAGAAAGGTATACTTTCACCAAGTTTCGTCAAAATTAAATTATTTTTACGGAAATGAGAAATAAAAAACGAAAAATCAGAAAAAAAACTGTTTTTCGCATTTATCTCGGAAATTTTGAAGTTATGTTAAAAAGTGACAACTTTTTAACAAGTGATCTACAATGTTTGTGTTGGATACTTTTTTGTTTGACGTCAACTTTCGCCAGAAATCCCAATGATACAATTTTTCATAACTTTTAAATCCCCCAAATCAACCCTCCGCCGCCCCTGCTCAAGCATTTATTTTTTTCTTCGTTTATCATAAGCCCCTTTACCATTTCTACTTATAAAAGTCCAGGTAACAATTTTCTTTTTTTTTCCCTCTAAATGAATTATTTTGATCGGTCTTGTAGTCGAACGAAATAATTAGTTTTTACATTTTCTTTATTCGTAGACCCTTGCATTCACAAAAAGTATCATATTCCAAGTCCCGAGTGCATTTCGAATTCACTCAACTTTCGAATATGAGTTTGGAACACCCAGCCAAAAGTAGTTGCCGATGCTTGTGAGCCGCGAACCGCTTTCAACACTCTGTAACAAAAGCCGGCACGCGTGGTAATTTGTTTATTAGTTCTCGGAACGGATGGGCCAAAAAGTAAAATATTTCAGTCAACCCTAATTTATAGAAAAGTTAAGGGTTATCAAGTAGGTCGCCACAAGGCCGTCCTTCGGAGAAGGCTTCATGAAATTTAACAGTATTTTTGAACAAGTTCACTTAGACTGTCGGGCCATGTGTTGAGCATCTGGTATAAAGAGAAAAATCGATATTTCAAATAACGCGCGAAACGCAGTCCAAAGAACGTAGGAATTCCAAGAATAAGTTGTTAGAAGTTAGAAAAATAATAATAGATCAAATAGCTGGTTTTTAGATGGATTTTCCAAGCTATAAGAATAGATTAAATGAGATTGACTAATCCGTCCCATATTGCTATGCGGAGTCACAAGAGGAAGGTATAGGGTTGTTTGTAAGTTTAGTCTCAAAATTATTTAGACAATTGTAAAAATCAGTCAATTAGATAACGATTAACATGGCATAGTTATGCCAAAGCGTCCCGATATTCAGGGTTCCCCCCAGTAAGATAAGAACAAAAACGTCTGGACCCAAGAAATGGACGTGTCGATGCGAGGTGTCGATTCAGGAGAGATCTCCGAAAAACAGGCAGTTTTTTGCTTGGGTTCCACACTGAGCATTCTACTTAGTTTTAGAGTCTCGGGTTAATTTAATAATGGATAAAGTCATTCCAAATTTTGCTATGGATCGCCAATTCCCTGAATCTCGGTACGCTGTCGCGTGTCAATAAAGTAATTAATAATGTTTTTCGAGCCCGGTGTGTCGTTATTTTGTTTGTTTGTTTTGTTTTATTGTTATTAAAACCCTTCCTGGAAAGTTTTGGTGTTTTCATGGCCTTCCAACTTAAGTGTCACCCTATACAACCAACCACTGGATTACCTTATACATGAGCGACGTACGGTAAGTGTCTAGAATTTATTCTCTGAACGTACATCATTTCTAAGTTGCCACGTATTAATTAAAGTGTAATGATAATTATAAACTCCCTTTCGAGAAGTTAATAGTAAACTGTTTTGTCAGTTAACACCGTTATGATACTGGTCATAGCGGTAGATAGAAGATAAGTAAAGAAATAACCCCTCAGGTTACAACCCCAAACCGCAACAGGATGACGTCTGGAGAGCCCGATGTTGTTGGTAGAAGAATAGCCGACGATCTTCGCGGCACCAAATTCCACACTAGTTTCGAATTTTTCCACGAAAACTTCAGGAATATCAACTAGAATGATATAAACACGGGGCTGTCTTATATAAGGTGTTCCACCTAAGAGGGGTTCTTCTGAAACTCTGTAAATGTTAAATTTATAAAAAAATTGTTTTAATAAAAGTTGTCTGGAATCATGTGGGCAATGTAAAGAAAATAGTTTTAGCTTTACAGGGTGTTCAATTTCGCGTGGGCGCTACTTTGTTATTTTAATGGCACACCCTGTATATTATCATTATATTATAATATTACGTAAAGTTTATTAAATGTACATGGTGTCTAAAACTTACCGTTTTCGAGATAATCAGTTGTTTTTGAAAAAAATCACAATTTCAACTCTCTAAATGAGACTAGATAGCCTCTAAACCGTAAGAGTTAGAAACCTGCAGTTTTTACAGTTCGTCTTGGCATAAATTACTCTATCTTGTCATCTGTGAGCAAAACGTGTACGTTATTCAGACTCGGAAATACTGAGATCTACATTTAATAATCTTACGAGTTGAAAACCTCTTTTTTTTAAATGGAATGACCCATATTAATTGTCATGGGTGAATGCAAAACTGAATGCGCTTTCGACTGATATAATGTTGTCCATACTCTTAACAGTTGTTTTCTAAAGTCCGAAGAAGTAGCTATGTAACAGCGTCAAGGAGGCCTTGCAATTGAATTAATACAACGTCGATATACAGGATTTTAGAAAAGCACATCACAACACATCCTTATCGCTTCCAATCACACCAAGAGTTACTAAAAGTAGACTTTCGGCGGAGACTGAAGTATTGTCAGTGAGCACTTGAGATGTTAAATCAAGATGATGATTTTTTTTAAACGGGTCATGTTCTCCGATGAGGGTAGTTTTCATAAAAATGGTTTCGTTAATAGTCGTAATTGCCATTATTATGACACAGTAAATCCTCACCATTGCCGGACAACTGATAGCCAACGATGATCTTTGAACGTGTGGGGAGCAATTTTGAGAACCCATGTCATTGGATCATTCGTTTTTGACCAGCGTCTAACTGGAGCAGTTTATTTAAACTTTTTAACAAACACTCTAGAAGGTTTGTTAGGGACATTCCTTTAGCTATACTTCGAAGAATGTGGATGCAACATGATGGTGCTCCACCTCACAATACTGCTGCGGTTCGTCAGTTTTTATATGAAACTTTTCCCAAAAGGTGGATTGGGCGCGAGGGACTAGTGAGTTGGCCTTCAAGGTGTCCAGATATGACAAGTTGTGACTTCCTTTTACGGGAATTTATAAAAAGCAAAGTTTACGTTACATCATCAACTACCGCGGAATATATTTCAAGAAATTACGCCAGACACGCTGACCAATGTTGAACAGTCTTTTAAAAACCGAATTCGTTTGTGTATTAATCATAATGGAGGACACTTCGAGCAACTGATGTAAATCAGCGGTCTAAGTATTCTTCTCCTTGTTGTGTTCCAAGTTTCAGTTTGTTTCGTAGTGGTTTACTTTTGTAAACTGATAAAATGTGAGAGAAAAGTGGTTTTGCAAGGCCTTCTTGATGCTGTTACATAGCTACTTTTTCGGACTTTAGAAAAGAACCTGATTGTTCCGGAAAGCTGTTAGAGATAAGTATGGACAACCTTATATCAGTCGAAAGGGTATTCAATTTTGCATTCACCCATGATAATTAATATGGGTCATTCCATTTGCAAAAAAAAGTTACTCAACTCGTAAGATTATTAAATGTAGGTCTCAGTATTTCCGAGTCTGAACAACGCACATGCTTTGTTAACAGATGACAAGATAGAGTAATTTATGTCATAACGAATTGTGAAAACTGCAGGTTTCTAACTATTACAGTTTAGACGCTATCTAGCCTCATTTAGAGAGTTAAAATCGTAAAATAACAAAATTATGTAGCACCTATGCAAAATCGATCACCTGTAAAGCTAAAAATATTTTCTTTACATGACCCACAGGATTCCAGGCAACTTTTATTAAAACCATTTTTATATAAATGGAGTTGCAGAGGAATGCCTCTTAGGTGGAACACTCTGTATAAATGTAGAATAATGTAGAATAACAGCTAGGTTTCATGACTGGGAAGTTAACAACCATGAATTGTTTGAAGTCGGAGACGGTAGAAGTCGCGACTAAACGCGAACAGCTGTCCCTAAGAATTCACGGAGCCAACCTGACACATGATCGAACGTCGACTCTGGTATATCGAATGTCAGCAAACGCAGTGGCCAGCGTGGGCACACGATCCGGATATAAGCATATTCGTTGCTTTTGAATATCTCGAAAGCTGTTATTGCTTGTTTATGAGTAAATAATTCCTATGGCCCTACTGAGGGTTTCACACGAGAGTTCTAAAACCTAGAAAAAATATATTTTTTTCCGAATTCGTTGATAGAATTTCGACACAGTTAGTTGGTAGCAGTGTATATCACCCCTTTACTTGTAATATGCCGATTTACAAAAATAAACTTTTTCAATTCAGAACATTGTTAAAAACTTAGGCCATTGTATGGCGGATATCAAGTGATAAAACAAACCCAAAAATGCTTAAAGACAGAAATAGAGACAGAAATCATGAAAAAACTAGCCAAAATTTAGAAAATGTTTATGAATCCTAAGACTTAAAACTTCACAAGGTCCGCAGATAACATCAAAGGCTGAACTAGAGCTGATCGAGCTTATAGAAATATTAAAAAAAATGTTGTTTCTACATTTTTTGTTTCTATTGACTTTTGTCATCCCATTGTTCGCTTACGCCCTAAAATTTAAAAACTAAAAGAAAGTTTTTATGAATAACTACTGATTGATTTGATTTATTTTTGTGACTCCGCCGCCGTCACATTTTCTGTACAATTTTAATAAAAATGTATGTATGAAAGAAACTTTCAAATACCTGTAACTTGGCAAAAACTAAAGATTATCATAAACTTTTTTTTTCATTTTCTTCGTTTTGAGAAGTAGTTTTATAAAAAATATGTAAAAATAATATTTTTCTATATACAAATGGTCAAAAATGTAAGTTTTTGGCATTATGCAAAACAAACTTTTTAATATTGAAAAATCAGAGTATTTAGTTAATAATAATTAAAATATTTAGTATTGACAATATTAGTAGAAGTAACTTTAAAAATATGGTATTTATAGTAATTGGCCATCTTTATTGTTGTAAAAATATTGGTTTAATAGCGTAGATTACCTGAAAAAAAAAAATAGAATACGAAAAAAATTAATTCGAAAAAATGGAATAAAAAAACATTCCACTATAGAACCTGTCTCATAAATTTACATACTACTGCTATTTAAAAACGATTATTTCCAGAATTTTTCGAAAAAAAACGCCACTCCTTTTTCAAAATAAAAATTTGAAACAACTCATGAAAGTTACTCTAAAGGGATACTAAATAATACCATACATACAAACAAGGAAAATTAAAAATGGTCAAGCCATGACCTTAGTGATTTGGCATGGAATGCCGTATACATTTAAAGAACTTCCACAAAAAAGAACATAGTTGGTACCTAAGTATATTTTTGGAATGCGGTGCCCAATTGGTATTTTAGCAAAAGAGGTGAATTGATTCTGAAAAATTAATAAACGAACTATATTTTTATTTTTCCCATATTAAACATAAAAAAGACAAATATAACACTTCCACGCGACGATTTCGTACATCTACTTCACAATTGACACAATATTTAATAAGAAATCTAAACAACTCTTATAATTTCACGATGTAGTAGACTAAGTAGACAGTGTATCAATAGGGGCAATTAAATTATTTGAGATCGCTCCCTTTACGCAAAGTTTGATTTGATATGGATGAAATGATCCTGTAAAGACGAGACAGGGGAGGTAGGTTTGCGTGAACGCAATGTTTGATTTCGAATAACTGTAATCTTGATATAAACCAATAACGAACACAACAAGAAATAAACACGCTTTTGAGTCAATACACCTGTTTCTTGTTAATATCGATAGTATCTTTCTACCTTGAATGTCGAATGCTGTTAATTCCAAGAACGTGACGCAGGGGTCTTCTTTAATTATATCTCAAAAAATATCGTAGGGACTGTAACAAACATTTTTAACTTCATACTTTAAAGAACAATGACGACTTCGGTAGCTGTCTATTTAATTTATCGTTTCCTTATGTCCATTATGTCTGTTTATTAATGAATGTTAAAATTTCTTAATAATGTAAATGTTCCAAAGTGACATTTCTTCTTATGATAAGTTACACGAACGAAAGTAAAACGTAATATATTGTTATGATTTTGTTTAATTAAAATTTTTTTATTTATTTTTTATTGATTTTTATTGTATTTTGGTTGAACTTTAATTTTGTTTTTCCTGGACGTCAACAAGAACTTGTCTTGTACAATAACTTGGTTTAGAGCTGACTCTTCCTCAGGGTGTGTTTCACTAACTTATGTTGATATATTTTGGAGTGTGAGATTTGTTTAGAAAATGAAAAATTCGATTTAGCATTTAACTAACAGATTGTATTGCATATTCAAATATTTGGACAATTTAACAAATTTTATGTTGTTAAATACTACGTTAAATGTACTAGCTATTATACTTTTGCTCTAGAGGATGAACATTTAGAGATTATAGTCGACTTTGTGTATGTTTAAAAAATTTACTTTATAGTTATCAATTTGATAGTTATTTACGAATTCGTATGGTGAAATTTTTAAATTGGCCAATTTCTAAAAGTATGAAACTCACGTCACGCCTATATGTATAATGGTCGATGATGGATTTCGGTGCTCTAAGTCGTCAAACTGGTCCCATGTGCTTGATTTTCCAATGGTAATTAGGATTTGCACTTCACCTGCCGTTGTATTTTCCCACTACACTTCACTAATTTTTATTTGGCAATTTATACGTTGCACTTTTGGTTAAATAACATTTCCAGTAGGTATTTGGTTAGTTGAGAGAATTTTTGACTAATGGAAAATTACACTTTTTTACAGATGGCAGATTACTTCTGAATGCTATTTGACGTTTCAAAACTAGTAACTAAGTTCACCATTTTTTTACTTAATTTTAACTTGCTCTTGTTTATTTTAGGCGTAACTCAACGATGTTTACAGCTTTGCAAATTATGACTGACTACTACGAGCCCTGTTCTAGTTTTTATAAACTGAAATCAAAAGAACCTGTTGCTGTGGATACATTATATTGACGTTTTATGAATTTTTTTAACTGGAAATTATGCCTTCATGTATGTTTTTTGCAGCATGACAATTACATATTCAAATTCTACATAATTTTCTGTAAATTTCAATAACTATATCTTTCTTCTACGTTCATTTTTAAACATTCCACAAATTTTTCAAATTTTTGCAAAATTTAACCAAACTGCTATTTAGCTTAATTCTATGTTTTAATACTGCTCCACGACATTGATATTTCCTTATTTTCACTATTCTGAAGTCTTTCCTTGTTTGAATTAACTAATAACTGAAATGTTTTCAGGTCCACCGTTTTTTGACAACTAATGTTTATACACTACTTGGAATGTAAATTGGGATTTGAATAATACAGTTTTATATGACTAGAAGGTCTTTTTAACACAACACAAATCATTTTACAGCTTATAAATACTTTTTATACAACAAATTTCACACAATGTTGAATAATCGTTCTGACATTCCGAAAATCGCTACATGAAGTTATACAAAGATTTATTTTTTTAATTTTGATTCCATTATAAATATAGACTAAAGGTATGATAAACTTTAATTATAGCCTTAGTTTATTGCATGAATTTTATTTATAAGTGGTAACTCCTCTCTCAGTCAATCCATCTGTCAAAATCTTATTTTTTTTCAAATTTCCTCAAACCAATGCTCCTATAACATATGACTTTAGAAAATTATTATACTTTGTTGTGCTTTCTAACTTTTCTACTTGCTGCCTTTTAAAGCCTATTTATTTCAAAATTTTACATTATTTAATTTCTTTTGACAGATTGATGTATTCATCTAACGAATTTGCCTTTTTATTTATAGACTAGGCGGTATCTGTTTTGGTTTGGGTGAATCGTATATCAACGGAGATTTTTGGCTTTTTGGCTTTCAAATATCACTAGAAATGAAAATGTTTCTATACGCATAAAAAAAACGTGGGCTTAACTTTTTATGTATCTTTTCAAGAGTCGATTTTAGGCGAAAATGGAAAAGGAAAAAAAAATGTTTGCAATTAAATTTTTTACAAAACATGTCTAGTTACAAATCGAATGAATCATGATTATTATGGGAAAAATCGAAAAACCGCAAAAATGGGGTTAGAAAACAATACTTTTTAGGGAATTTTTTTGGAGTATTTAAATTGGGTATAGGACCTTTATACTTGGCTCAAAAAAACTTCATGTTATGTAGAATTATCACACCAAATTTCACCAAAATCGGTTCGATAGATTTTGCAATCCAGATTTTGAAAAAAATTTGCAAATTTTCAAAATTTTGCACAGCAAAAATCAAGGCCACTAGATACTTGAAAATTTAATCACATATAGAAGGGCTCTCAAGCTTTCAAACTTTTTTTTGAAAAATCCGAATCCGTCAATTAGGAGAGCTCTGGCGCTTGTTTAAAACATTGTTCGAAGTTTTGTACTTATAAACAATTAGAACTTTGTGAATATTCAATCAAATCAAATTTTTTAAAACAGATTTTATAAGTTCTTGGAAAGACGCTTCTTTACAAAAAAAAACAGAACGATTGATCAATTTAGTTATAGCCGTCATTTACACTAAATGTACTGGGACACCCGGGCTAATTTTTCGAAAAATACCTTTGGTATTCCGAGTACTTACCAGGTCTAAGATTACAATACATTTCTTCATTGGCAACCTACTTTAAAACGTGTTTAAAGTTATTTATGCAAGCGAAAAATTCAATAAAATCGTACGAGTGGTGGTGGTGGGGGAAGCAGAGAGCGCGGTCGCTTCGGCCTGCTCGAAATTGAATCGGCTACGTAACTAATTGATCAATCATTCTGTTTTTTTTTTAAAGAAGCGTCTTTCCAAGAACTTTTAAAACCTGCTTTAAAAAATTTGATTTGATTGAATATTCACAAAGTTCTAATTGTTTATAAGTACAAAAATTCGACCAATGTTTAAACAAGCGCCAGAGCTCTCCTAATTGACGGATTCGAATTTTTCAAAAAAAGTTTGAAAG
>NW_019416745.1:264634-299322 GCF_000390285.2 Anoplophora glabripennis | reverse complement strand
ATAATTAAATAGGAAGAAAAATATTTTTCGAATTTTTTTTAACATATTGTGCCGCCAAAAGTTAACCCCACGTTTTTTTTATGCGCATAGAAAAATTTTCATTTCTAGTGATATTTGAAAGCCAAAAAGCCAAAAATCTCCATGGATATACGATTCACCCAAATATGGCTTTTTGAAACAGATACCGTCTGGACTATTAACAAACTTATTCTATATGTAAATTTTATCCTTCATTTTCTCATGTCTAGTATTTCACATCCCTGTTGTCAGTTTTTTCTCTACTTTTTTTGGCGTGAAAATTTTTAAATTTTCAACATTACGTTGTGCTATTTATTAATTTAACGTTTCAACTTAGAATATGTCCTTTTATTGCACTCACAGTTGTTATTCGCTCATGTTTTTAACAAAAAACCAAACGTCGACCTGCCCCAAGATTTTTCTCATAAAGTATCTACACCATTATGAACTTTCATACTGTACTGTAATGAACTAACAATGAGGAGTTTCACGTTATTCTATTTGACTTAAAGTCGCCAACAACTAAAGCCTCACGTTACATAAATTCCACCTTTACTGCTCAACTTGGATTAGGTGCAGTTCCGAATATTAGCTCTGAGGTTCCTTCCTCATCCGTTGTGGATATTAGCTGTTCAAATATTAACTGGCACGAAAATAGTACATGTTGCCGCTTAGTTGTGCACACAACGGGTTAGATTAGTTACTCCTATAATTTACTCGAAGTTTACCGCTAGAAATGTAAGTTGCTGAATATTTGAGTAAGTGTTCTTCATAATTCCACACATGCATCTCTGCATAGGCGATGGGTAGATTTAAAATATTTAAATATTTACGCGTTTCAGCATTGAAAAGCTGATACTATATGTACATTGTAAATAGTTTCTCTCCAGCTTTTGACACTAGTATCTACAGAATTTTATATGATATAAAATACTATAGAGTGGTTCTTTATTTTAAAATGAAATGTTATCTAGATTTGCATAAGCCTAACATAAATCGTAGGATACTAGTTTTTAAGGTAAATTGGTAAGTTATATACAGGGTGATTCACAACTTATCCAAAAAGTGTTTGGAATAGATGCAGCATGAGAAATGGAGTCAATATCGTAAAAAAAATTTTGTAAAATCCTTATAGTTTCCGAGAAAAACATTATTGAAGTTATAGTACATTCAACCACTACATAGCTGGACAACTGTAGTTTATAGCGTCATTCGCAATACGCGTGGAGAGCCACGTGGGCTCAGCGATTCCGAATACTGAAATCCCATTTTGCAATCGTCGCTGCGATAGTGTTTACCTGTTATATGTGGTGTTTACAATAGTTTTTTAGTAGTTAGTGTCAAAAGTGGTTTGCGTGTATAGCAACTCGGAGTTGATAGATATCTTTTTAATTTATGGTATTTGTGTTACGGTGAAGCAAGACAACATTTGTGTTAGTTCGTAGAAACTGATTAAGACGGACCCAAATATGTTTACACGTCGGTGGATAAAATTTTGAACAATTCTTGTAACATCGGGTATGTCAAATGATTTTATTAAACACAAATTAATATTATTTATTAATAAAGACAAAAGCAGTTGAATTTGCCGATATAAAATAGGTGCTATAAAATTCTATTTATTTCTTCAGGTCAGATTTTACAGTGGACCAGATTCCAGTGCCGTGCAGAAGTGTATTTTTAAATCACTTTCGAACTGCCCTTTTTGATTTTTTCTTTACAAAATTGTATTTGTAAGGGTCCCCTGTACATCCAGATTTTTTTTTATTTGTTCTGAATCACCCTGTATAGGGTGTCCCACGGTGACGAGACATTAGACATATTTCAGAGACTACTTCGACTTTAATTTTGAAACTGGGCAATAGTGTTTTCGTGCAACTAAAATAATGGCGTCCACCTAACGCTTCCAGTTATACTGGAAGTTGACGTCATCTTCGTTATTTTAAATAGAACACCCTATATATTATTGCATTTTAGATTCCACGTCAATTTTTAGGTGAACTTTCATAAAGGTTTCCTATTCTTAAAGGTAATCGTTTTTGATATATTTAATTTTTTTCAAAAAAAAAAATTAAAAAAGCACTGCCTAATTCAAGAAGATGTGTATTTTGCAATAATAAATTTAGAGCGATAAAATTTATAGGGGACATAACTAAAACTCTAAGCTTCCCTGCCATAATTTCAAAATAACTTAATTTCATACAGGCTGGTAGAAATTTAATGCCGAATTTAGTCAACTTTAAACCATTTAAACTTTTTTTTTAATGTATAACCTTGTATATTTTTGGGCAACCTAATGAACAATTTTGTTCTCTTCCGAATGGTATAATAGTTCCCTATACCTATCTCTTCTGGTTTTTAAGGTATTTACTGTTTTTCGTGCAGTCGATTGTGTCTATTAAAAATACCGTCGTTACCAAATTTTGATTCATCTGCCCAAACGATTTTGCGTAAAAACTCTGTATCTTCTTGTGTTCGCGTTAAAAGCATTTCACATAATTGGGTTCGTCTTTCAGCATCCCTGGGATGAAGTACAGGTACAAAATTGAATTTAAATGGATGCTGACCATTAGTTTTCAAAATCTTTTGGATGGAGGTTTTTGAAATGCCTAAATCCTGTTCAGCAGTACGAACTGATGATTCAGGGTAAGCATGAAAATATGATAAAACATTGACGATGTAACCTTCATATAAAGTTATCGGCAAAATTCTGTGCAGAAATTCGACCATGTTCTAATTGATTTCTTAAACTTCTTCGTAAAATGTGTCTACTTATTGGTGGTAAATGAGGATATCTCCCTTTAAATACCCTGCAGGACCTATTTATTATCTTGTGACACTCTCCATGAATAAATAATACATTTAGAATGTCAGCATTTGAATAAATGTTAACGTTTTCCATTCTTCAACAATAAATAATATTCAAATAAACATTCACTGTATGTGTTAGATTGACAACAATAAACTGGTGACAGATTAGGTGCTTGTTTTGAAGTTCTACTAAAAATTTCACAGCCATCCTCGCAAGAAATTATGCGATATCCGTTGACTGCAAGAAAAACAGTAAATACCTTAAAAACCAGAAGATATAGGTATAGGGAATCACTACACCATTCGAAAGAGAACAAATTTGTTCATCGGGTTGCTCAAAAATATACAAGCATACATATACATCTAAAAAAAATAAATTTAGATTGACTAAATTCGGCATTAAATTTCCACCTCCTTGTATAAAATTGAGACATTTTGAAATTATGACAGGGAATCTTAGAGTTTTTGTTATATCCCCCATAAATTTTATCGCTGCGAAAATGTGCTATCAAAATAAGCCTTTCGGTGTAAACGGCATTCTTACACAAATCCACAAGAAATAAGAAAGTAACAAATGAAACATAACCTTAAAAAGAAAGTAACAAATGAAACATAACCTTTAAATATTCGTCTAACTTACGTTAAATTGTCGAGTTTTCGAAGAACATTTTTTTCAGCTCAACAGACAAAGATAAATTTGTAGAAAATCACATAAATACGGGTAAACACTGCTAAATTGTACAAACAAGAACATGCATTAAACACGGAAAGTTACGAACGCCTCTGAATTGACGTCTCATCTAGTTGGTTACTTTCCCTTGATAATAGGCTCATTCGGCAAAATTGTTTAATTGCTTAACGAAAACATATTGCAATTTTAAGGTTCTCTGCAAAAAATTTGAATTTTATATCGCCTACAAATCATCCAAAAAAATCATAAACTGGCGCGCTGAGTATCCACTGAACCGGCGGGTGTGACGTCACCGCATGGGAAACTGATGCCGCATGCTAGCGTGTGTTGTCAGTCAGTCAAGTAGTCGAGTTTTAGTTGCCTGTTAAGTTTCGGTTGAGTACGTTAAGATAACGAATTTTGTTAGCAATATGGAAGACACAGAACAGGAAAGATTACAAATATTGTATTGATCCCCAGTGTGAGAGCACTAGTGTGAAGACGCCTAAGAAAATAATAATGTCCCCGTAATTCTGTCGTGCCTATCTAAACTCAATAGTCTATTAGAAAACTGATTTATTTTGAAAGCAACAAAACTATACTGCGTAATTTAGGTATGTAATAAATACGTTTGTATCATCTAGAAATACTATACATTTGTGTTTTCCATTGTTGATTTTTTGGAGAATATTATAAAAAATCCTATAGGTACTAAGTATTTATATAAAAATACATAGTAAATATTATATTATTAATATGTTTATAAGATGTTAGGTAGATTTTATGTAGTTTCCATGGGAATAAAAATATTAATAAGAATTTTGTATTTGATTACATAAATCTTTGAAACCTGTGACAGAATTGGTTTCATCCAATTAAATGCAAAATCCTTATTCTTATTTACTATTCTTATTGTACAAGAACATCAAAACTTTCGCTACAAAAGTACTTTAAAGAAGCTTTACACGTTATTGAGTCGTAACCTTTTGCATATTCACTCCTCTCATCTCAGCACTGATAAAGACGTGGTTTATTTTTAAAAAATCGATAACCATTAACAAACCTACTTCTGCCAAATTAGAAGCATTCCTGCTAAGTATAGGTGCGCTGCTGCTGAAGTTTGATTATAACTTTAAAAATTAAATCTTAAAACTTACACACAATTACACGAGATGCTTATCAAGAATTCTACTTTGTATCAAAAGTAAATTCACACACAAACTTTAAAAAGCCACTTGGACATTTATGAAGGCACTGTAGTTAGTTAACTGTAAGATAAGGTTGCCTTGTTAATTTGGCCCTTAACAAGGTGGAAGACAGTTGTTTCACTTTTCTGAATTCTGAGGTCATTATCACTAGCATTGTCATTGCCGTTGTCATTGTTATTGTTACTGTCATTATCATTATCATTATCATTATAGTATCTAGTATACTGGTAAGTCAAGATATTTTATTATCGTACATTTTATATTACATTCAACATAATTTATCACCACCTGCCTCTGTGCCAGTTTAAACTTCACTATCTGCATTGAAACATTTCGAAATTTAGAACAAATTTCGCGCTACCAATCCTTTATCTTAACTTTTTAAAGTTTGTGTCTGAATTTACCTTTGATACAAAGTAGAACTCTTGATAAACATCTCGTGTAATTGTGTATAAGTTTTAAGACTTAAATTTTAAAGTTTATAATCAAACTTCAGCAGCAGCGCACCTATACCTACATTTTTATATCGTAACGGGTAATTTAGTCAACTTTAATATAGTAATTTCAGCGCTTTAACTAAGAAAATTACTACCTACTTCCGCATAAAATTCCATATAGTTGCTAAAGGCATATAGTTTTATGATTTACAAAATAAAAAAATGCTAAGTTTATTAATGAAATGAGGAAGGTATTACCAATTCAATCAGATAAAGATTATATGTTGAGAGTCCGCGTAATCCCAGAAATCGGTAGGTCAGTTACGTACACTGTGTACAACGTACAAGAGAGGATAAAAAAAGGAAATTGAAGCTTCGAGTTTCTAGTTTTCGGATCTGGAGTTTAAATTTTTTTATATAAGCGATTTTTGAGTAATCATAAAAAATTATAGAGGCCTACGGACTTCAAATAACTTTTTTGTAAATTTCACCGTAGATAATTTAATTCCCTTCAATTTGAGCAGTTCCTGAACAATGAATACAATGATTTGTTGCCGAGTTATCGTCAATCAAAGCAAAAAAGTCATTTTTCAATTTGGCATTCAATTACTCGGGAAATAATGATTGTACAGAAAATCCATGTAGGATTTTAAAACGTTTTAGCTTTTTTTGATGAAGGAAATGTGGATTATTGCTAAAATACCATTTTCAACTTAAAAAAATGAGTAAAACGTGAAAAATTACTCGTTACATTGATTTTCAATAAAAACGACAAATTTAAACATTCCGGGCACTGGGAAAAAAAGCACAGCGCTTTGAAGCTATCAGCATTTCTTTAGGACACTTTGAGGTTGAAAAGTTACAGTTAATATCCTTAGTTTATCCATTATTTGCAAAGTTATGGTAAAATATTCAACTATCCTTAGTTATCCAATTATTTACCTTTTTTCAAGCAATCCTTTCGACTTCGAAAATATTATTTTACCAAAAACAAATAATTACGACTTGTAGAGAATACTTTGCAATTTTCAAAATTGTACTTGGTTAATCTGTACGATCATTATTTCCCGAGTAATTGATTGCCAAAGTCAAAAATGACTTTTTTATTTTTATCGATGTAATTCAACGATAAATCATTGTACAGAGCTCAGGAACCAATCAAATTGAAGGGAATTAAATTATCTAATAGAACGTTACGGCGAAGTTATAAAAAAAATGTATTGAAGTCCGTAAACCTTTAGACAAGCAAAACTTAGGATACATTATTTTTTTCGTTCTCGTTCTTATGATTACTCAAAAACCTGTGGTGAAAAAAAAATAAACTCCATATCGAAAAACTAGAAACTTGTAGAAACATGAAGCTTCAATTTCCTTTCTTTCTTTTTCTTTCTACTCTCAAAAATTAGTTTTTTTTAATATCCCTTCATTTTTATGACTAGTGTATTTTCAAATGTAAAATTAATAAGGTCTTTTAGATTGTACAGTAGCCATAGGATCATTATTTACATTTTACAAAAAAAAAAACAGATTGGTTATACTATACTTTAAGTGCATTTTTGATATTATTAAATATTATCAAATCGATCAACAGCTGACCGAAATGTTTGAAGATAGATGGATGAGACGCCTAGGCCCGTGGAATTGGCAAGTGAGGTCTCCCGACCTCACTCCATTACATTTTTATGTTTGGGGAGTAATAAAGCAAAAAGTTTATTCTACACCCATTGCTTCAAAAAAGGATTTGATAGCTCGAATACGGAGAGCGTTCCATGAATTGCCTGCAGCTGAAATAGCAAAAGCGGTGACTGATGGTGTTATCTCTAGAATCCACAAGTACTTAGCTGTTAATGGGGGTCATATTGAACACTTATGACTCTTTTAAGTAATTTTTTTTATCTTAATGCATTATTATTATCAACATACACAATTAAATTGTGTATTACTATGTATGAAGTTGATTTTTTAGAATTCTTCTTAACTGTATTCTGCTCATTGGTGGAAAATTGTGATATGTCTTATTAAAAACTGTAAGTGTTCTGTTTAGAATCCCATTGCAATGTTTGTGAATAAATATTAATATTTAACTGGTGACAGTTTAGTTGTTTGTTTTGAAGTTTTGCTAAAAATTCCACAATTATCCTCGCAAGAAATTTTATGATTGTAGTTGATTACACAAAAAATAGTAGATAACTAGAAGAGATAGGTATACGCAACTCTGATATCATTCGAAAGAGAATAACATTGTGTATTAAAATACAGAAAAACATATAGGGTGTTTTATTTAAAAGAACCGACTTATGAAGGTTTGATGTTAACTAAACTCGGCATTAAATTTCTAGCACCCTTTATGCACTTAAGCCACTTTGAAAATATGGATGGGAAGCTTAGGGGTCTAACTATCTCCTCTATAAATATTGTTGCTTTATCTTTCTTACTATAAAATACACATGGTTTGAAGCTAGTCACTGTTTCTCTTCGTTTTTTTAAAAAAAATTAAATATATCGAAAACGGTTAATTTTAAGAATAGGGAAACTTCATAAAAGCCCACCTAAAATAATACGTAGAATCTAAAATTGCAATAATATATAGGGTGTTCCATTTAAAATAAGCAAGTTGATGGCGACTACACTGAAAGAAATGCGTTTTATTCTTTATTAGAATTCTATATACCATTATAAGACCATTGTATACTATATGTGACAGTTAAACAGGTGAATATTGGATATAAAACGCGTATTGTTAGCACAGTTGTATAGTGACTACAAACCTTATTCTTTATTAAATTATTGTATAACTAGTATACAACGTTGTTTATACCCTTTACGAAATAATAGCAATAACTGTTATTAAAGTGTTCCATATCGTTATTAGAACATCTAGTACTGGTTATAAGTTTTATAATAATAAATGTATTAAACTGTTGTATACTCTGTATGAGTTAAAAACATATGTCATTAAGTTTTCAGAAATTTTATTGGATAATTATAATTACAAGCTAAGATTCTAATGTAAACATACATAAAACATACTTTTAAGCATTAAAAATGATGACAAATCGCTCCCAAAACTGTCCAGTTTAATTTTCTTAGCAACGATGCACCCGTATTTTCTTGTATTACATGAGAATTTGCACTATAACTTTTCCACCTTAAGAATGAAGCATCCCCAGAAAGGATGAGCTTCTTTCCATATAATTTTATTTCCTCTGGTTGATTGACTTTATACCCATGCTCTTCTTTGTCACCTTCTGTTCCTCCATCTTATGTAAAACTTAACATCAGCGATTTCTAATAGGACCTACAAAATAATAATTTTTAAGATTTAGACAAGATTTACATTTGAAAAAACAAAACAATTACAAGCCATAAAACAGTTAGATACTTACATAATAATTTTCCATTTCACACAACGCGATATGATCATGTATCCCACAAAACATGTGCATATACCGTCCATTTTCATCAAACTAGACGTGTGTAAGTGGATGCACAGCGGACTGTCAGGAAATTTTACGATTGTTGTATTTTCTCTTCTTGAGTAAAGATAATAAAGACGTTGTGATTTTGTGTGTTTATTTTGACAATGATTGAACATGTATAGACAATAAAAACGGACTGTATAAGACACTTGATTACCTTTCTGGTTCAAGCATAGCAAGCTACTGAAATGAGATCTTATAGATTATAGAAGGGATGAGCTCGTGCGGCGAACCCTAAATCAGCGGCTGGAATAACCAGGTTTCTTATTGAGTCGGCGCACTTCGCTCCCGGGTCTGACATATGATGACCGAGAGGTGACGATCACTTAACCATTATAAGATGCGTTTTACACGTTAAAAAACGGAAACATATTCAGTATAAGAACGAATAATTCTGTTAATACAATTGTTATATACAAATTCGGATATTGGTCTTTATACAACAAATCTTCCCTACTATACAATTCGAACATAAAGTCTATAACACCTAATAATGTATAAGTAATTCATTATAACCTTTATTTCATAGATGCATAAGATGTATTAAGCACCTTCCAGTTAAACTGATTGAATAATGAGTATGGAGATGATTGTTTTTTTTTAATAAAAGTTGTATATTGGTTATAAAAGTTTTAATATGCGCTATACGCTTATTCTAGATAAACAGTTTAATAAGCCCATTTCTTTCAGTGTACCTGTATAACCGGAAGTGGTACGTGGACGCCATTATCTTACAGTTAGAAAACTCGGTATTCCAAATTGTGAAAATTCAAATCGAAGTAGTCTCTGAATTAATTCTAATGGGCCGTCACCGTGAGACGCCCTGTATTATATTATTAAATTATTAATAATGACATCTGAACTTTAAAAATTGTATTTACAATAAAACAGAAAACAGAACAGAAAAAAACAAAGTGATATATTCACTTAATAATTAAAAAAATTATTCCTACTTGGTTTAAGAATATTAAAAAATATGAAAACATATAAAAAAATTTTCATAAGGTAGCCAGTCAACTTATCTATTTATATATAAAACAACGCCGCCAGATTTTCGTTAGCCTCCACTTTTAACAAAATATTTTAAGAACATATAGAATGTTTTTACAGAACAGGTTTATTGGTCCGCCTTTTTTTGCAAATTTACTTATAATATCTTCATAAAATTGGGAATCGGCATTAAGGCTTTGCAATAGTTCTTTTTCTATCGCCATCACTGATAAGTGGTTTAAGCGCCCTTGTGTCATCGTATTTCTTAAGTAGGTACTTAGGTAAGTCTTAATGCACTTAAGACACGAAAAGTTTCTTTCTACCGAGACAGGAATTGCAGGAATTGTTAAAACTAGGCAAAGCAATTTGTATGTTTCCGAAAATACCATTTTAAATTCCTTGTATGATACTTCTACCTTTTTTTGAACTTCTAAATTACGAAATTGTTCCTCTCTGTACAAAATATTAAGTTTACATTTAAATTTATCTATTTCAAAAACGTTTGGATACATTTGTAATTAACATTCAAATGATATTTCGGGAAATTTGTTTGCATATTCGGGAAATTTTGAGGAATCTGCTAAAGCAAGAAAATTTAAATCATGTAAATACCCAAAACGAGTAGATACTTAATTAAGGGGAAATATATTACGAAAATATTTCTAATTCGTCGCAACGTTTGCCCCGTTTACTTCCAGTAATATTTTTCACATAATTAGAAATATTTTCATATCTTTCTTCGGTTCTTAATTCAGAAATTCTTTGACTAGCGATTTTAATTTGTTTACAGCAGTAGTTTACGTCATTGCGTCTTGAAAATGCGTTTCAAGAGATAAAACAATATTAGGCTATTGACTATGTCAAAAAAAGAGGGTATAAAGGAATTACAACGTAACCGAAATTTTGTTGTTTGATATGTTCAATTGACCTTAAAAAATGATAGAACCGCGGAGTGCTACCTTTTAAAGGGGTGCGTTTTTGAGAACGAAGTAAAAAGGTGGTATTTTCAGTTTTTTGAGTTTTACTCGAAAACTATGCATTTTTTCACTATAGTTGTCAGCAGAAAAGTTGTAGCAAATTGAATTTCCCATCGAAATGAGACCTTCTGAAGTCAAAAAAGGTATTATTAAAAAAATATGCCCAAAAAAACGAGTAAAAAAAAACCGAATACCTACAACTTTTTTCTGAGAGTTAGGTATAGGCATTGCTTCACAGAAAAAAAGTTAATGTTTTTTCCTTTAAAATAAGCGTTTATAAAAGTACCTACGACTAATAGAAACCGAGATACATTGGATCAAAGTTGGCTACTTTATGGATTTTTGGCCAATGTTTGCCCTTTTTGACGATTTTCGTCTTATAACTTTTTTCATCATTCATTGTTCATAATTTTTTGGTTTTGGAAAAAAAAAATAATTCAATTATGTAAATAAGAATTTTTCAAAATTAAAAAATTACCTCCATGTATTTTTACTTGAAAATGCTAGTATTGAGGATATCACTGCTGCATCTGAATGCATTGTAACTATAATGTATAGTTCAAAAATTGACAGCTTAAAAACTTGTCGATATAAAATATTTCAAAAATATTGGGGTTGGAAAAATTCCATAAATGAGCTAGTTCCCATTTTTAATAATAAATCTTCTGCACCTGAAAATTTCCTTGAAAAAATAGCCTGTAAATGTATTCAAGGATGCTAAGGAACTGTGGCTGCCGAAAGTTGGGAATAAAATGTTCAATGTTCTGCAAAGAATGTATGGGAATAAATTGTGAGAATGCTTATGAGCCTGATTTTTCTGAAGATGACATTGATGAAAATGATGACGAGGAAATTGATATTAATATTGAAAATATACTAAATGAAACTGAAAATGTATAAGATATATATGATTAACTGCTGTTTAAATAAATAAATAATAATATCCAATCATCTAGAAACTTATTTTAACTTTCACATTTACAAAATAAATTTACTAGACAAAATAATACCGAAAGTAATAAAAATTTTATAAAAATAAGAAAAAGTATCGTTGGTTAAATTGACATATCTCGGTTGATTTTAATTGTACAAACTTCTACCAGGCACCATTTTAAAGGTCTTGAAACCAGCTTTCATTTGAATATGGCATTACATATACCTAAATTAACTCAGAAAAAAGTTATAAGACGAAAATCGCCAAAAGAGGACAAAAATTGGCCAAAAATCCAAAAAGTAGCCAACTTTGATCCAATGTATCTCGGTTTCTATTAGTCGTAGGTACTTTTGTAAACGCTTATTTTAAAAACATTAACTTTTTTTCTGCGAAGCAACTAACTCCTCTCAGAAAAAAGTTGTGGGCCGCTCCGCGGTTTTATAATTTTTTAAGGTCAATTGAACATATATATAGTAGCTCTACAGACCTAGAAGGTCCATGGCTTGATTTCCTATCTCTCTCCATATCTTCTTATTTATTGCCTTTTCTTTCCATCGCTTGATTCTCATTAACGCTAGATCCTTTTCCACCTCGGTTTTCCACCTTAATTTCGGTCTTCCTCTTCTTTTCCTTCCTCCTATTGAGCTGGTTAACATCATTTTTGGGATTCTATTCTCCGACATTCTTTGGACATGTCCCAGCCATCGTAATCTTTGTGCTTTAATTAGACCTCCTATATTTGGTTCGTTGTAACAGTCCTGCAATTCTTTATTTGTCCGCCTTCTCCATACATCCCCTTCCTTAACTCCTCCATATATTTTACGTAATATCTTTCTTTCCCACACTTCCATCATTTTTTGCTCCATTTTGCTTAGAGTCCAAACTTCACTACCATATATGACAATCGGCCTAATAACAGTTTTATATATTCTCACCTTCGCTTTTCTGGATATGATTTTATTTGTTAGTAATTTATTTAGAGCACACGTACATTGGTTTCCTGCCATTAATATATTTTTTATTTCCACTGCTACTTCTGGTTTTCGTGTAAACACAGTGCCAAGATATGTGTACTTCTCAACTTCTTCAAATCTATACCGGATGTCCGGTAAGTACCTCCTAATCTCTCGGGAGTGTATAGGGGAGGGCAAAATAAAACTAGTCCTTCCTATATTTTTTTTTCCTAATGTGCCCCCTAACGGAGTTATGGGGGGTCAAAGGGGTACCTAGAAATTAACGTTTAGGGTTATAACTTTGAAACCACCCTGTATATTTTAATAAAATTTTCGTACGTTGTATTACACATGGAGCTCTACGATTTGATGCTAAAATCAACTTTTTGCTATTATCAGGTGTCCAGAAACGGACTGGCCCTATCACAATTTTTCTCAAAATTTTGACAGAAGTAATTTTATCAAACTGAAAATATTATTATTAGATACTCTGAAGGTTTTTCTTTAAAAATGGTACTCTTTATTTATTTCGAAAAAATGAACGGTTTGCGAGATAAATCGGTTTTGAAAAAAATTGGTAACAAATACAACAACAATTAAAATTTATTTTTTTTACATATTATTTCATGCATTTAATTTCTTTAACTTTATCAAGTCCAGAAATCTTTGAACGGGTTGGCTATACTTTATGAGCAAGTAGTGACCAATTAAAAATAACATTTGAAAAATAACTTACTTACAAGACATGCAACAAAGAACATTCAACAATGAACAAAGGTACCTAAATGTTACTTCGGTAGATGTTCAAAATGAGCACCCCGTACTTCAATGCACTTTCTAATCCTACGAATGTTTTCCCGGTGCACTTGAAATAATATTCCGTGATTATTGCGGAGATGGTCACAGTTCTGTGTTAGCCTCAGCAGAAGTTCCTCTCTACTATTTACGGGTGTTGAATAAACGTTATTTTTTAAATGACCCCACAGAAAAAAGTCTAATGGGTTTAGGTCGGGCGACCTAGGTGGCCATAATACAGGTCCGCCTCGACCTATCCATCGATCACCAAAAACATTCGTCAGATGTTGACGTACTAAACGATCAAAGTGGGGTGGTGCACCGTCATGCATGTACCACATTTCAGTTCTTATTTGAAGGGGCACTTCTTCTAACAAAATATTTAGATTTTCCTCTAAAAATTGCAAATAAAGAGCACCATTAAGTCTTTGCTCCAGAATAAATGGACCAATCAAATGATTCCCGATAATGCCAGCCCACACATTCACCATAAACCTTTGTTGGTAGCGAGTTTGAACTAAAGCGTGAGGGTTTTCTTCATCCCAGACATGTAGATTATGCGAATTAATTATGCCGTCTCTTGTAAAACCTGCTTCATCGGTGAACAAAATAGATGTACCAAAATTATGATTCCGAATATGATGCTGTAAAAACCAATTGGCGTATTGAAGTCTTTTTGGATAATCATCTGGAGACATAGCATGTACTTTTTGGATGTGGTACGGGTAAAGCAATTGTTCTTTCAGAGTTTCATGTACAGCCCATTTTGTAACATTGTTTTGCGCCGCAAGCTTCCTTATGCTATTTGAAGGATTATTAGCAACGTCTTCCAATATTTGTTCCTCTACATGAGGGTCTCGTACTCTCCTCGGGGCTCCTGCTCCACCACGGCGTGGCAAAAAGCTTCCTAAATAAAGGATTCGGAAGAAATTAGTTTCACTAACGTTTTTCACTATTTTTTTTTACCTGTTTCTCTTAAACTACGATCAACTCTTTCAAAAGTTTTTGGACTCGGCAAATGTCGACCCGGAAACCTTTCCTCATAAAGTCTTCTTGCCTCCACGGAGTTGCATAATGCTTCCCCATAAATTAGGTGCATATCAGCATATTCTGCACAGGAATATTCTTCCATTTTTAAATGTTATTTCTAACGGCTTAAAACGAATACCACAATAAAATTGAATTTTTATTCTGTCACGCGCCTTTGACAAGTACTTTAAAATCAACAGGGTCTAACAACGAAAACAATAGAAAAGAACTCCATGGAGACAAGAGCAATAATAATTTGTAGATGTATTTTGGTCATAGATGTTGATTTTACAAGAAACGGCATTATTCATTCCCTTAATTCACCACCAGTAAATGTTTATGGTGAATCTGTAGGCTGGCACTAGCGGGAATGATTTTATTGTAAAAAAATAAATTTTAATTGTTGTTGTATTTGTTACCAATTTTTTTCAAAACCGATTTATCTCGCAAACCGTTCATTTTTTCGAAATAAATAAAGAGTACCATTTTTAAAGAAAAACCTTCAGAGTATCTAATAATAATATTTTCAGTTTGATAAAATTACTTCTGTCAAAATTTTGAGAAAAATTGTGATAGGGCCAGTCCGTTTCTGGACACCTGATAATAGGAAAAAGTTGATTATAGCATCAAATCGTAGAGCTCCATGTGTAATACAACGTACGAAAATTTTATTAAAATATACAGGGTGGTTTCAAAGTTATAACCCTAAACGTTAATTTCTAGTTACCCCTTTGACCCCCCATAACTCCGTTAGGGGGCACATTAGGAAAAAAAATTATAGGAAGGACTAGTTTTATTTTGACCTCCCCTATACACTCCCGAGAGATTAGGAGGTATTTACCGGACACCCTGTATAATTTATTCCTATTTGTTGTCACTGTTAAATGACTATTTGTGTTATAATCCTGATCCTTCCAATTCATAAACTTAGTTTTGTCGTCGTTAATTACCAGCCCCATTTTTCCAGCTTTCTCTTCCAATCTCTTTGCCACTTCTTTTATTTCGTTCCTACTTCTTGCCAGTATAACTAAATCGTCAGCAAAGGCCAGGCATTGGTGTTTTTTCTGATATATCCGACCCGACCTATTAATTTTTGCATCCCTTATAATTTTTTCAAGACATAGATTAAATAAAACCGACGACAACGGATCACCTTGTCTTACTCCCTCCACAACTTCAAATTTATCAGATAATTAATTTTTTTTATTCGTACTCTATTTTCTGATCTTTCCAGTGTTAATTTTATCATACGTATCAATTTTCTACGAATTCCTATTTATTTTGAGGCACTATACATTTTAGTCCTTTTTATTCTGTCATACGCCTGTTTGAAATCTACAAATAATGCCAATGTTGGTTTTTTGCATTCGAAACTCTCAGCTTGTATCTCCCTTAAAGTAAATATTTGGTCAATCGTACTTCTTCCTCTTCTAAAGCCACACTGGTATTCTCCTACAATATCCTCCATTTGTTCCGTTAACTTATTTTTTATGTGTATTGCTAGGATCTTGTATGCTACATTAAGTAATGATATTCTCCTATAGTTGTGGCAATAACTTCTATCTCCTTTCTTATAAATGGCAACATTTCATTTATCCATATGTCAGTTATTAACTTATAGAATTGCTTTTTCAAATTATCCCCACCATATTTAAACATTTCAGCTGTGATTCCGTCATTTCCTGGACTTTTATTGTTTTTTAATTTATTAATTATTTCCCAGAATTCTTTCTTGGTTGGTGGTTGGTCCTCTATCTGTTCATTACAATATAGTTCTGCGCTATCCCTTCCATCCTCTTCTTCAAAATCTCCCATTTCATTCTCATTCTTCTCATTTAACAGTTCCTCAAAATATTCTTTCCATCTGCATACTATATTTTCCTCCCCTGCAATGATCTGTCCTTCCTTATCCCTATAATATACCGGTTTATTTTGGACTCCTCTTCTCTCTTTTTTTATTCCCTGATATAAATTTCTTACTTCATTATTCTTGTAACTTTCTTCTATTTCTTTTGGAATACCATCCTGGTATTCTCTTTTTTTTCTTTTTAATAACGTCTTTGTCATCTTTCTTTGTTGTTCATACATTTTTCTCACTTCTTCCGTCCTTTCCGCTAGTGCCTTTAATCTCATTTCATTTCTTCTTTGCAGTTGTTTTTTACAATCATCATCAAACCACTGCTTCCTTTCTTTTTTAGTTTCCGTTTTAGATTATTTTGCCGCTTAATCCATAGTCGCTTTTATGTGTCCATCTTTCTTCAATACCGATATTTTCTACATATTTCTCCAACTCGCTATTTATTATACTTCTATATTTATGTTTTTCTTCCCTAGTCTTAAGTCTATTTATTTTATTTCTACCTTGTTCATTTTTTTTTTGGTTTTTTATCACTGGAATTTTTTGTTTTATCTTGATTCCAACCATAAAATGGTCAGAGTCTATGTCTGGACCTCTGTAGGTTTTTACATTCTTAATACATCTTTCATCACTTTTTTCTATTAAAACATGGTCTATTTGATTTACATCTTTTCCATTCGGTGATGTCCAGGTCCCCTTATAAATATCCTTCCTTTGAAAGTATGTACTTTTAATAATTAGGTTCTTTTCCCTGGCAAAGTCAATTAGGAAATGTCCAATTTCATTAGTTGTCCTATGTTTGCTATATTTTCCTATTGTAGGTCTAAATATTTCTTCTCTACTTATTTTAGCATTAGCATCACCAAGTACTATTTTTAAGTCATACCTAAAAATCTTATCGTATTCTTTATTTAATTTTTTCTGTGAAGCAATGTCCATACCTAACTCCTCTCAGAAAAAAGGTGTGGGCCACTCCGCGGTTTTATAATTTTTTAAGGTCAATTGAACATATCAAACAATAAAATTTGTTACGTTGTAGTTCCTATCTAAAGTACAATAGTCAATACCCTATATCGTGAGAGAGATTCATTATTAGCTATCTATGTACATGTAGTACATATCTTGATAATATAATTTTAGAAGATAAACACCGTCCGCGAAATTAATAAATCAACGCAAATACTTCAATTCGTACTTATAAAGGAGATAAGAAATAATAAAACTAGATGAATACTGAAATCGGATCAGAAATCACAAGATAATACGTAGGAGACAATTTGTATTGAATTACAAACACTTAAATGGAAGATTTTATTTAAAATTAAAAAGCCACTTTTAATCCAAGCGGCGCAAAAAAATATTTTACTTCCCTTAATACTGATTCCAGCCGTTTTCCGATTGACAATAACTAATCTATTCCCCCACAAACATCCCGCCCATGTAAATCCGTACAAAGGCAATCCTACAGGGTTCGGAATGTATAAAATTCCTGAACCAGACACGACAAATATCCTGCAACAGCCTCAAGTTGTGCTTTAGCAGCGGGATCCCGGCGTTATCCTGAAACGAAGCTGGGGTGGGGGTTTGCTCCACGCAGACACAATATACCTACCGGGATATTGCAGTCAACTGAGCTCTCAGTGTAGCAGCTTTATGCCCTATAAATCTAACATGAGTGGTCGTATTGGATGTTGGCCTGGGTCGTAGCAGAGATATCAATACCTGAGCGCGCTCAGGCAATATATCTGGTTTACTTATATGCATGCTGGATGTTGATGCTATACAATACTGTATGATATGTTGCTCGAGGGAATTGGGCGATATATGTTATCACCTTTGTTGTGCGCAGCGTACAACACGTACGGACGTCTTCATTCTGTATAATATGTACGGGGTGTCTCAAACTCGATAGTATGGGCCTATTGTGAGGATACAAAAAATTTGGGACACGTGGTGTTAAATGGGATGAGGTAAGCTCCATTTTCAATAGAAAGTATTACCTTTGGGATTTGACAGAAACGACTAATGACGTCAACAATTATATTTTTTCCAGAAACATCCCCAATGTTTTTTTTCCTGTTAAAAAGCTTCGTTTTTTTAATAAATTTTTATTAGAGAAATGTGTCTGTATTACTTGAAAGTTATTAGTAATATCGTCCTAAAGAGTCTCAAAAGAAATACCTAAAAATCACGTTAGCAATGGAAGGATCAAGTAGATGTTGGAAAATAATTGTATGTTCGTTGTTTAAGAACGGAAATTGAAGTCCCGTTTCATCTAACAAAGTACTACAATATTCATATAGATGTCGCTACAGGAAATACGTTTATAGTAAAAATAGTACGATTATTTCATTCATTCAAATTCCGGCAAAATACACCTAAAAAAAAACGAGAAAATGACGGTACGTCAGGTGCACGTGCACGTGCACGATGATGAGTTGTCCGGCCTATACGTCCATCTCTTGCTATCTCATAGTTGCATATGAAAAGAGAAGGGTAATAAAATAATAAAAACTCCAATTTGCGGCCGCCGGTTTTTTGTTCTCAAAATATTTCTATTTTCTATCTTCTACATATTATTATGTACATATTTACAAAAAAAGAAGGATGACAAGTGGTTGTACAAATTTATAACATTTGCAGCCAACTAAAAGTTTTATTTCATATTATTTTCTACATTTTAGTACTTATATGGATTCGGACTAGAGTAGGTGCGAATGGTTATTTCTTGTATGAATCTTTGAGGTATTATATTTTATTGTTGCGTTGTGGCTGCGAAATATTTTATTTGTGGAGTTTACTATTTTTTATATGAAGGAAAAAACATTAACATAGTAAGTATTACAATTTGCTAGGCATAGTTGTACTTAGTACTAAATTCAAGTAAATAATAGGTATTAAAATAAATGTAGGTATTGTATTTGATTATTTGAAAATAAAAATTACATATGCTATAATGGACTTTCCGCTTACTTAGCCGTAATATAAAATATGACATTGTTGTTGCAATGCACATACAGGCTGTTCCAATAGTGTGACAAAGTTTATAATTATTTTCAGTTATAGTTGTATACGCCAAAATTTTCAGGCCAAAAACAAGATATTCTGAATGTTTAATTCGGTCTGAAAATAATGAATAATGGAAATAATAAATTAAATGTGAATCTGAGCAAATAACTTTTTTCGTATCACCACTACAGGCAGTTATATTAAACTATATCGCACTATTGTGGCACTATATATATGACTAGATATATCATTATGATAAATTCAAAGCATAATAGGTAAAAATGTATCGATGTTTATAATAAATATTATCTGGTAAAATTCTTTTTTTTACTTTCAGATACAGACAGTTAAATATAACCGGAAGAAGTCTATATGTTATTTCGGAATATACCTATAGTGGTGAAAACAACCCGCTCTATGTAGAACAAATTAAGAGAGATGAAAAATTATGGGAACAAATAATGGCAACAAATTGGAACAATTTTATAAAAATTACCTGAAATAATATACAAAAATATTCCACAGGAAAAAAGATGTATGGATCCACAATATATTATAGAAGCACAAATTAATAAAAAGAAATAATTTTATTTAGTGATTTTTTAAATTTTTTCCTGTTTTACTGTACTTACTATATGTATTTCTTTATTACTTTCGTTTATTTACATGTTTATTAAATTACACTGTTCCACAGAATTTCTGTTTATATTGGAGGTATTAAAGCACTTACAACAATTTTTTGAAGTAAACTGAACTGAATATTTCTCATAAAAAAAATTATTAACATTTCGCCGCTTAACTCATTACAAGCGTTTGAGTTTTTTTCTTTCAAATGATTAATATCTCGCGAAGGTGTTTTGTAAACCGTATTTTTTAAAACCCCCCCATAAAAAAATCTAGAAGTGTTAGATCTGATGACTTTCCGGACCACTGAATAGGTCCATTAGCCCAATCTATTGTTCTGTTATAGTGTTATCTAAATACTACTGCACAATCCTGGTCTTGTGAGGTGGAGCCCCGTCGTGCTGAAACCATAGGTTTCTCCTTAGCTGCAAAGGTACACTCGACGCAAGATAAAGGTTTCCAATCTGAATCGTATTTTGTTTGAAATATGACGGCTTAACCACTTGTCTATATGGGGCGTTCCCATTAAACTCGTGTGGTAATATTTTACCGTCATATCTGACATTTTACAAGTTTTGTACAAAAATGCTTTGGCATTTTTAAAATGGGACTAATCGGCAAACCCTTATAGCAGACCCCGTATGCATTTTTTATTATCTTGTTTCTATTAAAAGAGTTGCATTTACGTTACAATAGAAAAATCGATTCATCCTAGTTAATAAATCTTGCGAAACGTCTACTACCTACTTACGAATACTTAGATTGAATGGATTTAAGAAAATTAAAAATTTAATTTTTTTTTTAATTTTGAAAAGCTCGGAAACGGCGGGCTTAAGAGCCTACGTGTGTGTAATAAAATTTACTTAATTTTAGCCACAGAATGGGCCTCTGGTTTTTCTGTACGCCATTAATGAACACTGTATAGGTGCCCGCAATGAAATCAGTTAAAGTTTCTTATAAAAGTTGTAAAGCATAATATTCTACATAAAAATGGCCTCTTGACTTTCTCTTGTACTATTAAAATTAACAGAGTTAGGGAGGCTGGAAGTTAAGGGAAGATTTCATAAATTTAAAAAAATCATAACAAGCAGAAAAATGAATGAAGCTTATAATTTTTTTTTCAATTTACTCTAAAAAATGTAACTTTTCTTTTCAGAGAAATAGATATAATTTTTAATTTTTAATAAGAAAGATATAACAATTTCAAATTTTTAATCGTTAATTTTAATGATGAATTGAATTTTATTTAGCTCCTATGACACTGCCAGGACAAAGATAAAAAATCACGTTCGCTTTGTCGCACTCATGGTATCGAAGTTGTGAACAACTCGTATGCAAAAATAGATTATTTTGTTCGCTATTGTCAATGCGCGTGCGTCAGTAAATGTGTGTTTCTTTAAATTATTGTATGCTCAATATACATTGTTAATCTCAAAAAGGTAAATACATATTAATAAGGACTAATATTTTTTCTTTTAGCTTAAAACGGATTTAAACGGATGCAAACTAACCCTCATGTTCACCCCCCAAAAATAATTTTTTCGTGATAACTCGGGTTCTAATCAATATTTTGGAATGAAACAAAATGGAAATTACTTACTTTTATGGGCTTATGTAATGCGTCAGTTGAATGAACAGTATGACGATATTCCACCAAATAGAGGTACGCTTTGGGGACGTATACAAAATATTTGGAACGCTATAGATGTGAATTATATACGACGCCTTGTTACATCTATGCCAAAAAGATTACAAGCCGTTATTGATTCGGATAGTGGTTGGACATATTATTAGACTGTTTTGTTTTTTCATTGTTTATAAAATTATGTCAAAATAAGTAAATAAGTTCATAACATTATGGGCCCAGAAATGCTTCCTTTCTGATAGATGTAAAATTTAAAAAAATCCTGTTTTTCTAAATATTTCGAAAACGATTTAAGATATTACACTGAGCTTTGGTGTATAGTACAGTGGCAGTGTAATATCTTAAATCGTTTTCGAGATATTTACAAAAAAAAAGGAATTTAAATTTCTTTCGACATCTATCTCAGAAAGGAAACATTTCCGAACCCATAATGTCATGAACACGTCCTTAAAATATTTCCGTTTCCTCCCGAAACTGTATGTTATAATAAAACTGTAGTTTACAAAAATTTGTTATTTTGTTGCCTTCATGACCTACCTACCTACTTTCTGCAGTATATGACACAAATTCTTATTTCAAAATATTAATTTTCTCAGGGACAAGAAAAATAATGTGGCAAGACAAAATAATTTCAAAACCTGTATACTCTTCTCTTTTTATAATGCATATACTTCAGGCCTGCAATTTTTTGTTAAGTGTCGTTACACACGTGCCTACACAAAAGAAAATATTACACGCCACTAATTACTGATGCCTCCCAAAATTCCTATTAATAGTCCACAGGCTCGCCCCTTCAAAAGTCGCATGCCTTTTAGGTTGGAAACCTTTATCTTGCGTCGAGTGTACATTCTCCAGAAGTGCAGGAAGTTCTTCTTGTAGGAAATTTAGGTAACCAACGCTCTTCAATGTATGTTCATAAAAGTAAGGCCCAATTAAATACCTACCGATGATGCCGCACCAAACATTTACTCCAAAATGGCCCTGGCTTTGGACTGGATTTACAAAGTGGGGATTTTCAATGGACTAGTAGTGTTTGTTGCGCCTGTTTGGTAAATCATTACTGACAAAGCGACTTTCGTCCGTCCAAAGAACGTGCCGAAAAGGTTCTGATCGACAGTTTCTACATTTACTACAATTTGTGCTATAAAATTAAGTCTGTTTTCAATGTGACGCTCAGGAAAATGCTGCAAATTGTGATTGTTGTAGTCATGATACTCATTGGTCTTTAAAATTCGTTGAATGGCTGATTTATCCAAATTCAATTCTTAGCTAAACTGCCGTAAAGAGTTTCGTGGATTTTGTTCAAAATACTGTAACAGTCTAGTTGTATGAACATTGTTTTTTACCCGTAGGTCAATTATTTGATTTTTTTTTTGATAAATATTTCGGTGTATTGTGCAACATGTTGACCTGTTTCAATCTTAAACATGTTGTAAATTGGCCAACTCGTGTCACTTATAACTCCTGCACTATAATAGACCAAATTTTCATAAATACTCATAATTACGGACTATGTTGTGTGCTCGATAATACAATATCGGACCATAGATCTGTTCTTTTAGAAATTAGTAATAAAAAAATCGAATCTGAAAGTTATAAATATTGTAAAAGATCTTTTACTGAATATAATATTAATTATAAATTTTGAAACTAAGTTAAATGACGTGGATTGGTCTTATGAATCTTTTTTATACCTTTTTAGGATATATTTTCCAAAGAAAATGATTTATACTGTTGTAAATAAGAAGAAGTGGGTTGATAATCAGGTGGTAATGTCTAGTCATAATCTCAAGGTTGAAAATGATATATCGTGAATTAGTTGCTTATTTGATTTTTCTGAAATGCATCTTCATTTCGTCGCAAAGTCGCCTCCAATCTCGTAAAGGTTATATGGTCAGGAATGAGGCGCTCTGGATACCTTTCTCGATATAACTTTACATCTCTTCTTGATTTTTTTTTGTCACTCACCGTAAATTAGCAACATATTAACTTTTAACAAGTATTTTGTGACATTTATGCACTTGAAACAACGAACATTCAATTATTTTCCAACGACTACTTGATCCTTCCACCGCTAATGTGATTTTTAGGATGATATTGATTATAACTTTTAAACGGGAAGTAATACAGAAAAATGTATGTAATAAAAGTTTATTAGAAAAAAGAAAGCTCCTTTCTGTCAAATCCCAAAGATAATACGTTCGATTGATAATGGAGCCTACCTCATCCCGTTTAACACCACGTGTTCCAAATTTTATTTCAATTTTTTGTATCCTCACATACTATGTATCGAGTTTGAGACACATACAGTGTGGCCTATTAAAGTTATTGCTTTATAGACAACAAATTGCACTTTTTATAAGACAATGATAGAACAAGAAAATCGATATAAACTACATATAAAAATGTTGAAATACAAGGATTCCTTTAATTTTTCGCAGTCAAAGGTCACGGACAACTTGGGCACCATGTTAACATCGGAATCTACCTGTTTTATACACTGGAGAAAACTTGTACAACTCGTACGGCGAAGAGAAATTGTTTTTAACTTGCTTAGATTTTCTAAAACCCTCGTCAAAATGTTGCTATAAATTTACCGAAAGTTGCGCATAAAAACATCCCCCTTAGGAAGTACAACGCAATGAAAAATATACTTGTGTCCCCACTTTAATGTCGCAGGCTTGTACAGCGAAAAGAAATAGTATATCGTTATATTATGAATAAAAGTGTTACTTTTGTGGCGAGCAAATTTTGTATTTGCGAGGCGAAGCGTAGCGTAGCCGAGCGGATGCAAAATTGCGAGACAAAAAAGACACTTTTAATCCGAATAAAACATGCTATTTTCTTTTCCAACCGAAATACCTCATTTCATGATTAATTTGTGCGTTGAAATTATTCAAACCAAATTTGGATGACAAAGTAGGCATGTAGGATATATCGATGTAGTCATGGATCCTTTGTCAAACAGTCGCCATATTACTAGTTCATTTGTGATTGTTTGTGGTTCAATTTGCTGAAAACTGTAAAAATAGAATTTAGTGAAGATTTAAATGTACCTGAGGAGATACTGGAGCGTGCGAAAGAGGTTTTTTTAGACTTCTCCCAAAGAAATCTCGAGAAATATATGAATGTGTCTACGAACTTTTTATGGATTGGTGCAAAGAAAAAACGTTAAGTTGTATTCAGAAGATTTATTAATGGTGTATTTTTCAAATTTAGAATACAAAATGAAGCCGTCAATGCTTTGGTCACAATATTCAATGTTGTGGTCAATGTTAGGTATAAAGAAGGGGATTGATATAAGCAAATATTCAAAGTTACGTGCTTTTCTCGAGACGAAATGAGGGATATGTACCGAAAAAATCGCGAGTATTTACAAAGGGTCAAGTTGATTGCTTTTTAAATAGTACATCTGATAATTTATATTTGATGATGAACGTAAATACCTTAAAAATAAAATAAAAAAACAAAATATTTAAAAAGTTTATTTTCTTCCTAATATTGGGGGTAACAGGCACATGCCGTTCTGATGAATTAGTCAATTTAACAACTGATGTTGAACATGTGATCCGTCTTAATTGTTATAGAAATTCCCAATACCAAAACCAAGAGACCACGTTCTTTTACAATACTGAGAGATTCAAGTTTTTATCGAAAATATGTTGCTTTACGTCCACCCGAATTGGAAGAACGACGATTATTTCTCAGATATTAGTGGAAAGTGTCGAATGGTGGTTGGTATTCATAAAATCAGTGCCGTCTCGTAAGAAGTGGCAAAATTTTTGAAGCTGGACAATTGGAAAGCGTACAAGTGGACATGCATTACAACGAACGTCTGCTACCATTTAGTTGACGGCGGTGGTGATGTCATTTGTCTTAAAACAAAGAAAATATTGCGAAAATAACACTGAAAGTTGATAGTGGTAATGATAAACCAAGCACCGTTGTCATTTCCGATCCACAACATCTGAAAAAAAAATATTAATGAAAACGTGTTGGACTGCTTTGAGAATTGCTCCAAGAATGAGGATAGTGGCAGTTTCGGTAGTTTATTTAATTTAAATACTTGTTCAAACTGTGTATTATCAATGTGGGTACACAAAAATTATTGTAAATATTGTTGAATAAACTTTTATACATTAAAACTTGATTAACACTTTTAATCTCAGGATTAATAGTGTCAACTTTAGCTCCTAAGATTAAAAGTGAGTACTTTTGTTGCTAAGATATCATTTATTTTTCTCACTAAGGAAAATGTCAATCTTATAGACTTCTGACTGTAAGAAAATGTCATAGTTTTGTGACGATTGGAGAAAAAAGTCATTATAATAAGAAACGTTTGCTTGACCATATATTTTAGGCGGCTTTGTTTCCAAGATGCAGAATATTGAAGTTTCAAAAAAATTACATATTTTATTTTTGTACCATTTTTGACTTGAGAAACATTTTTTTTAACCTTGTTTTAATTATCATTTTTAGTAGCGTAAAGAGGAGGGGGATTAGTCAGACGTTTTAGCCTCCTACTTATACTCTAATGGTAATAATCGATTTTCTTATTGAAATTATAAAATATTAAACCATTTTACGCTAAAAAGTCATACTTTGTGGGTGTAGCTAAATCTAACCGATTTCGAGTAATTTAGTCTCAAAATTCACATTTATTTCCTAAAGCAAATAATCGGCGTCAAATGAATTATGTCGTAGATGAAGTTTATTTTAATGAATTGTGATGAGGCACTCTGGGGAAAACTTCAACTGGGAAAAAACTAGAACTGTTCCACAAATAAATAACTCCAGACAATATTAAAAAATTAATAGATAATCTAGACTAACATTGAATCAACATACACTATATTTATTTGTGAGTATAATGAAAAGCATTGTGTTATAACTTTGACATATTCTTTTGCAGAAAAGTAACAAAAATACTTTGGTTATAAACCGTACGTCGAAATGGAGTTCTATCCACGTATAACCAACAATAATTTGGATTTAGATCAATCAATGCATCATCGGCAAATAAGCTCAACTACTATACTGAGGAAAGCCATCAGTATATTGGCAGATAATCAATATTTACTCTCATATGATTAGTATTACTGTCAATAACACAAGAGATGTCAGTATACAGGGCATTTTCAAATCCACGTTTCTGAAATCATTATACGTACTCCATTATATCGGACTGTTGCTGTTGAAAAGTTTAATGAGGTTACTGACGTAACATTTTTTATATAGCAAGAAGCATATTTGCATTGAATAAAGTTAATTTAACTTTTTGAAAAACTAAAAAATCTAATATTATTTTCATTGGCGTTTAATTAAATAAAACCGAAGGCTACTATTTGTATGCGTGCAAAAGTATGTATGTAAAGCAGCAGCGCAGAGTTCTAGCTCTTCTAAAAAATTTATCTGGAACTTCTCGTCAAAACAAAAATGATTGGTCGAATTTGTTTGAAAATGCGTTCTTACAGATGTACGGGGCGTTGAAATTTATAAAAAAAATGTATTTTGTCAAACAGAACAGTTGAACAGATTGTTTTGTTAGTAAATGTCACTATCAAATGCTACTCTCCTGTCTTAATTTGTTTTACATACTCAGAATAGAGTCAAACGTCACTCACTTGAAACTTGAAACTCGGATTTGAGTAAAATTCACTCACTACCGTTGCGATAATTTCACTCATAAAATTTTAGTTGTACTCATACTAATAGAGTGAAAATTTCACTCGATGGGGTATGGACAGAAATTAATACAGTATTGAGTGAATTTGAGTGTTTTTTTTACAGTGTACTGTTAATTACATAACAGTCGCTTAAAAAATCGCCATAAAAAGCAATCTAGTGGATTTAAGTCGCCACTTCTTGTAGGTCATCTTACAACAGGACCAAATCAACTAATTCATCTTCCACCAAATCGATTATTTAGCCACTTTGTAACGAAACTCCCATTGTGAGGAGGTGCACCATCGTGTTGGAAGAACATGTATGATTTAATATTTAACTGAATATCTTTTAGTACATCATGCAGAAGCTGGTGTTGGAGGAAGTCCCTGTAATCGTTTGTAATCGTTTGCGTTCATGTTATTATTGAATTCTTGCAACTTCAATAATGTACCTTGCGGATTCCTTCCCATATATTGATAGGAAAACGTTCCTGAAATCTTCTGCTTTGTTAACATATGGGCTGTCTAATGAATAATGATGCAAGTTTCGAAAATTTGTAATTAGTAAAAATCCATAAAACAGACAAAATAAAATTATGATGAAGAACTTAAACACCTGTATAGTGGTAAAGATGTAGTAACTCCCTGCGTAGAATTCGCGAAACAAAACTCTATGAAGATTATAAAAGCCATGCATGTAAATGATGTCAGCTACTTATCTTGTAGTAAACTTGCCCATTTCGAAAAAAATGCATGCACGTAGACAAAGTTTCGAATAATTCTTTACTACATTTAAAAATTAATGATTCTGGCCTATCAAAGCATTGCGCACATTTAATCATAATAATTTCGTCTCAAAAACGATTATAAGTAATTAATGCTAAAACAGAAACGATTTATAGTAGCCGCAATTTAATATAAAACATTTTATCACCCTATATTGATTTAAGGCTGCATTTTAGTAAAGAGGTATTATTAGATTAATTGTTTTGTAAATCCATATTATTTTTTTCTGGAACATTTTACTGAAAATATGCAAAAATGCTTTTTTGTAGGAAAATGAAAGAAAACTTTTAGTATTCTGCTGATCCGTCAGAAGAGGACCAATTATTTCGTTTTGACGTGAACAACTTTCTGTTAAATTATGACCCATCCTATATATTTTGTTAAATATAACTGGTTTAAATAAATTGTAGCGACGATCTATATATATATATATATATATATATATATACAATATAAATTTTTTATACCACTGGCAGCGTAAGTGATCGATCGCACTTTCATGTGTACAAGAAGACTTTGACGTCAATACATAATAGTTTTAGTACTTTGACTATTTTATTCTATTTTTGTTCCCATAAAAGTTGCAAAACTTCACTAACAATGAGCAATTGGTTATCGATACATGCCGGTAAATGATCCCTTCAAATTTTATTGTAATTTTGTTTTTGTTTGCATTAAATATCTTATTATTTTATGCAGCGTACTCCTGATAATGTGGGAAATCACTTTGGGGGTAATAATCTCGTAAACATAATTGAAATCCTTCTTTTCAAAGATACAGGCTGTCAATTGCACAAGAATATATTTTTTCTTATGACTTTCGAATTAACTGTACTGGACTTGCATACAATTGGGTAAGATGCCCAAACTCATTATTTGCATCACATTAACAAGAAAAGAGGAAATAGTGATTCCTGACGGTATTTTCGATTAAAATCTGTCACTAAAAAATAGTTCTTTACACTATAAAAGAGGTAAGTTATTATTATTATTTACCAGTCAAGGACGACTTTGCGCCCGAGCGGAGCGAGGGCTGACCGAGACTGGTAAATTATACTTAACTCTGCGTGGTGTATAACATTTTATCTGCTCCCACAGTTCTTTATGGTTCATGAAATTAAGATTAGGTTTTATTTTTTGACATTTCTTAATAAATTCATTTTGACATTATTCGAAATTTTGCAAAGTCGCATTGGTTCTTTGGATTTTGTCGTTTCTAAAGTGTTTATATAAACAAAGCTACATATAAGATGAAATTTTCTGGTTTTGAATGATTATTTTTAAATGAGTGATCACCTAAAGAGTCAAACGTTTTTACAAGAGAACAAATCAACGATTTTCTTGTTCAGGCACCCGATAACACGTATTTACTAATGAAGGTAGTGACGGCATTGCAGGAGCATGCCGTTCTGATAGACCAGGCTCGGTCCGATTTTAATGTGGTTTTTTGCATTTTGTTCAGAAAGACCTTCGCAAAAAAGTCCCGCCTTTTTTATTATCCGGTAGTGGCGGAAATGCATCGCGGGTGCATAAAGTGCACCTAGAAGTGCATCGCATCCGAGAAACTTGCCAAAGTGCACGAAATACCGCAATATTCATGAATGGTAACATGGAATACTGAGTATTTTGGGGATAGAAAATTATAACGTGTGCTGTTAGTGATATATTAGGACAATCAGGCCCCGGGGGAAAAATGAGAAGAGTACGAAATTCGATAATATTCTGAGGTGCTGCTTTTCGAAATTCCCGCTGTATACGCTCTCGAATCTCAGGATGCGCGCAGCTGTCTGGCGGTACCTATACATAACAGTGGAATTTTTGGGGAGGGGTCCCAGAAAAGAGGAAGAGGCAGATGAAGCGAGGACGCGCGCAAACATGTATATTGTATACGCAGTAAGTGAAGTGAAAACGCTGAAGAGCTCGAGGAAGAGGAGGAAGAGGAGAAGGGAAAGAAGTAGGGGGAGGGGTGGAGGAGGGGGAGGGGGAGGATGAGGAGGAGGAGGAGGAGGAGGAAGAGAACGAGGAAGAGGAAGAGGAGGAAGATAATTTTGATTGGTATTTATAGTTGTTTATTATAGTTGTTTGATAAATGAGCCCGTGTGATAATTAATACAGAAGGAATGTGCATTGAATATATTTTAAGACAATACCTATATATTTTAAAACAATAAATATATTGTTACGCCTACAGCCCACTTGGTCGTAGACGTACGCTAGGTGGTAGTAGATGGTAGTTAAAAGACGAGTTTATAATAAAACATTTATTACTAAATTTTGGAATTGGTTTGCCAAACAATTGAAACTACACTACCTACAATAAACTAGAACTACTACTTACATTATTAGCCCAACCCTTTGCATTTCGAGGGAGAGATGTCTTCTACTTCACTTCCAAAAATCGACTGACCAAGACAGTTCAACGAGCGCGCCACCGCTTTTTCAAAACCGCCGTGTTTGCAGGATTGCAATACCGGGCTGACCCAATTTGTGTTTACCGCCCGCTCGGCGGTCCGGTGATTTCGCAATCACCTAGTCGTCGAGCTGTCTTTTTTTGTTTAGTCATAAATTTTTAATATGAAATAATGCCAACGAATTAATTGAATAAATGCGCGAATGAAATAATTGAAATTTACTGTTAAACAAATTATTAATTTTCTTTGAATTTGACAATATTTAAAAAAATTATCAGGCTTATCCTTTCTTTTTCCAACCGAACATTTTAGATTGAGTTTCGTCCCATGATTTTCCATTAATTTATATTCATCCTTCTTAGAAGATTAACGCCCTTCTCCAAAATAATCAGAAATAGTCATCGGACGCATTTGGCAGGGTCAGATTCGGAATCAGCACCGGCAAAACCCCCGAGATCCATTTTTTCCAGTCATTTCGGGAACTTTAGATTTCATACCCCCCTCCCAGGGTGTTCCATTTGAATTTAAAAAGATTTGTCGGTTGTAAGATTTCAAATGTAACATGAAAAATGAGGCACTTAGTATAATTTTCTTCAGGTAATTTTGATAGCGGAAAGTACTGCATTTTATGTCCTTTGTGTATTCCGAAAAGCAAATGAAAGCTTCCGGAACGAAGGAAGACATAAGGAATTTTCGAAACGTTCCCATCTGTCAAATTTTTTGTAAAATGACGATTATCTCGAGCGGTTAGATTTTGGTATAGGGAAGCTATAACATTTTTGACTTATTTTTAATTTATATTGTCGATAATGCACTAATATATAGTGCTCCATTTAAAATAACGAAGTTGACAGCTACTTCCGGTATAACCGGAAGTGTTACGTTGATGACATTATTTTCATTGAAGAGAACGTATTTTATAACTGCGGTCGACAAAATTTCAGAGTCATATTGTCTTTGGTTCTTCTGGTCTAATAGACCACTTACCATGAAGAACCCTGTATAATTCCTTATAAAAGAACATCTTTCCGTAAAATACTCGAGTAATTTTAATCAAATGCTGTCAAGATGTGGAAAAATTTAGATCTATGTCTAATATTTCGAAAATATGTGTAGAAGAGAATGACCTTTAAAGTTATTGTTCATTCATTTTACTCTTATACCATTTCCTAGCTTTACAAGAAGTTATAATGTATCTGAATATTACTTGTATTTTTTAAATTTAATTTGTCGGTTATTTCAAGAATTTTATGGAAATGAAACAAGAGAATATTATTTGCTTGTTTTGATTTTTCTATCAGAAAATATTATCATTGTTTCGATACTTTTTACAATGATTGAAAATCATGTTCCAGATGATCCCACCGTCTATGTAATACTCTGTATTGTGCATCGTACTGTATGTAACAGATCCACAATGTAATTTTTTTATCACATAAGTTGTAGGTAGGACTGTGGGCGGACGCGTCTCTATTTTATTTTTGTCTCGCGTTAACCTGCTTATTTTCCGGCGACCAGGCCATCTATCATCGCAAAAAATCTTAGAACAATAAGGGCCTATCTTCCGGTTCTCCTTATTCCTGTCTCCGCCTTTAGTGTGTATCGGACTAATCCCTGTGTCCCAGAAACTGTCCCATTAACCCATCTCCTTTATTCTTTATTGTTTCTATATATTTCTCTTTTCCTTAACTTTTTCTAATACCGCCGCTATTGCCAAACCTATCAATCCGGGATATCTCCTATCCGTCTTATCACGAACACTTAATTTTTTCTTGTTCGCCTCTCATCGTTCACGTTTTTGCAACCACGCTCCCTTCATATATCTGTGGGCCTTCAAGAACCTCTTTCGCGTTTCTGAATTCAGGGATCACAAGAATAATACTGACCTTCATTTGTTAAAAGTGTCTCGATATAGGGTTACTTATTTTTTTAACTTCTTTCAATATCCAAACACTTTCTGTTTATGTAGAACTATTCAGCGTGTATTTATTAAATTGCACTGATAAAACCTGTGGAAATTCACATAAGATTTTTACATATTGGTAATGATTTTTATACACGAAAAATGTAAATTAATAATACTATTAATTTTCTATATAAAAATGCCTTGATACATTTTTATGCATATCCAAAGCATTTTATACCGTAGAATTGCTTTTAAAAAAATGTTCTGCTTAGATATATGGGGTGTTGCGCTTGAATTACACAGCCACACACAAAAAAAAAAGTTGGGTATACTTTTTATGCGACATATATTTTTCGTAGTAATTTGGCCTCCTGAACACGAATATTGGATCAGCCATCTTGAATTTTTACAATGTGAATTCATATTCGTAATCAGCGACCCAAAAATTCCCTGAGAATTTGAAAATAGCGATTTCTGCTCGGTTTTTGAGGTTAGAAAAAAAACCACACGTTATAGCTCAATTCTGACAGTGGATTTGAATTCAGCAAAGTCTTTTACATAAAAATATACTATTTGATGTGGAAATAAATTTTTTCCAAATTTTCCCAGTAAATTTTCATCAATTTTCACTATTTTTCACAAGTTTTTTGAGGTTAGGAAAAAATTGTGACGTGATGGGCCAATTCTGACCCCAGATGCGTTTTCAGGAGGCCAAATTACTACGAAAAATATATGTCGCATAAAAAGTATGCCCAACTTTTTTTTGTGTGTGGCTGTGTTATTATTTAAGTCTTACTTGTCTGGTGGAAAACAAGAAGTAAAATTAAAACATTAAGCAGACACCAAATAGCAACATTCTGTTTGTGAAATGTTTAACACATGGAATACAATTGAAAAAAGGAAAACAACAAGAATGACTAATTATTATTACTAACAGAAAATTAAAATTTAAGGAAAATAAACTCAGTGTTCGAAATTTCCTCCATTTTCACGAATACAAAAACGAATTATTTTTTGCAATAAAAACAATGTATTTTTCAAAGGTTCTGAGTCGTCTTTTACATGGGTGAAAACATCAACAATCTTTTGTCTCAGATGTTCTGCTGAAATTATTTCATATACTTTTTGTTTGACATAGCTCCAAACTACATAATCAAGAGGATTAAGGTGACCTTCCATTGGAGCGCCATCATGCATGAAATAATTATTATTTCTTGCTAATAGTAGAGTATCATCTTCGATAATTTCGAACAGACTATTTCCTAAAAAATCTAAATACTTGGAGATATTTAAATTACCATCAAGAATTATCCTATTAACTGATTCCCCATTGTTGCAGCCCAAACCTTTACTTTAAATGGAACTAAATATTTTCAGAATCAACATCAACATTAGGTATCTGCTTATAATAAAATTTCTACACAGACTTATAACAAGGTACATTAAAAAAATAAGAAATCGTAAGTAAAAATTAAAATAAATAAATCATGAGCTAGTCGAGAAACCACTTTAACCGCTCAGTTATTTGCCGAGAAACGAATTGAACGCATGAACGAACGAACTCCAATCAAGAACTTAAAACGCGCGTGATTTTTAAATTTCTCGATTTCTCGACACTTTTTTCTCGTCTCGAGTAAGGCCATATTTCCCGGGAATTCTCGCTTCGAGAAGTCTCGACCAGAAACCTTATTCATACGGTAGCAAGTAGAAATTTCTTATCACACGAATTAAAATAAATACTTGTTCTGATAATGCACATAACATGTTCATTTGACACATTTCACACAAGCCTGCTTGAAATAAAAAACAATAATTTGGGATACTAGCTGCTTGACATTGGGCTGGGTTTTCTCGAAAACTGGCAAATTTTAAGACTTCTTACAAGAGCACCTTTTTTGTTTAGAATAAAATTTGCCATAATAGCAAGTGACAAAAGAGGCAAGAAGATGAACCCCAAAAAAGTTAGGACCTAAAATGTTCTCGCGGAGTACTGCACTGAACACCCTTTCAATATAGCCAAAAATTAATAACTCCAGAGCATTTAGCATCCCCAGAGATGCTACATAACAAAATTTCAGTTTATTCGGTCGAATTTTGTGGAAAATAGGACCGAAACTAGATTCTAAAAAATTCTTTTCAACACCCTGTATCTTGAAAACGGAAAAAGATACGCCCATGGTTCATAGGAACAAATTGTAATATTTTTTGAAATTCTATCAGGCCCTGAATTTATGTCAGTGTTCTTTAGAATACCAGTAACGCCTTGGTCGCTAGGGGACAAACGGCAAAGGTTACAGAAACCTGTTTAGGTGAGTATGTGTAGATTGATTACAGGTATATTTTAAAAATATTTTGAAATATATATGGAAATATATAAATGGAAAAAAAATTTATTATTATTATTATTATTATTATTATTATTATTATTATCGTTATTATTATCGTTATCATTATTATCGTTATCATTATCGTTATTATTATC
>NW_019416745.1:200853-263590 GCF_000390285.2 Anoplophora glabripennis | reverse complement strand
GCTAGTGACCAAACGGCAAATGTTACAGAAACCTGTTTAGGTGGGTATGTGTAGGTTGATTACGGCTACATTTTAAAAATATTTTGAAATATACAGGGTGTCCAGGAAAAGCGTACCATATCAAAGTTATGTTTTTTTAAATGGAACACCCTGTATTTTACTGCATTTTTGAAAGCACCGTAAAAAAATAGGTGAACTTTATTAAAGGTTCTGCATACCTAGGACTTGCAGTTTGTGAGATATTTCAATTTTAGTGAAAATGCAGGCTTAGCGTAGAAATTTAATATTTGCCATAAAAAAATAATTTTAAGGAAGCAGCTTTGGAGAATGTATTTTATATCCTTCAAGTTATAAATTATTATATTTGTCGTCGCTTAATATTATACAGGGTGTTCAAAAATCTGCTGAATACTTCTCTCAATTTTAAGCAGCAATAACTTGGTTATTTTAAATGAGACACCTAGTATATTTTTACTTTGGGAGTTAGGAAATTTAAAACTCATTCAAACTGTGTATAGGTTCCCTATACCTATCTCTAACGGTATTGGAGATATTTGTGCCGTTTCGTTTTTTATCGATTTTTTTTGTAAGATGTATCCACGTGTCTTTATCGAGGTCTTTATTGAATTATTTTGGGTTGTTCTTGATGACGTCTCTTTAAGTATAAGGAGAAAAATGTGAATGCAATTAGCTGGCGTACCTGCACATTTTTCATATTCAGTGAGAAATTATATAAATCGAAAATTTAGTAATAAATGAATAGGTAGGAATGGTCCATGTCAGTGGCTACCTAGGTGCCCAAACCTCCTGTATTGGACTTCTTTGTCTCGGGATCTATATAAAAAATTTTGTACACAGTGTTCCACCTACTACTTGCGATGATATGAAGGGAAGGATTAGAAATACATTTGCCACAATCACCGCAAATATTCTAAGGAATATGAGAATATCATTTGAAGATAGAATAAGATGCTGTATTCAAGAGAATAATTATCAATTCGAACATTATTAATTTTTTTTTTTGTTTCTTCTAAAAGTAAAATTTTCTTTAATAAATATTTTTCATGTTCATAAATAATTCAGTTACTTACTACAATCATATTTATACAAAATTAATAAGTTTTTATAATTATTCTGCTTATAAAATAATATTTTTTATTAGAAAACTTTTTTGAATATTGTCATGATAATGATAAAAGGAAATTTTACTTTTAGAAGAAACAAATAAACATTTTAATTGATGTTCGAATTGATAACTATTCTCTCGAATACAGCATCATATTATCAATATCATCGCAACTAGTAGGTGGAGCATTGTGTACAAGATTTTTTATATAGTTCGCAACAAAGAAGTCCATTACGGTGAGGTCTGGACACCTACGTGGCCACTGATAGGCACCAATTACTAAATTTTCGATTTAAATAATTTCGCACTGAATATGAAAAAGTTTCAGGTGCGCCATCTAATTGCTTCTTCATTTTTCTCAATATATTTAAAGACACGTCATCAAGAAGAACCCAAACCAATTCAATAAAGACCTCGATAAAGACACGTGGATACATCTTACAAAAAAATTCGATAAAAAACGAAACGGCACAAATATCTCCAATACCGTTAGAGATAGGAACCTGTCACAGTTGAAAGAGTTTTAAATTTCCTAACTCCCGAAACTAAAATATTTTTTTTGTTCTATTTAAAATAACCAAGTTATTGCTATTTAAAGTTGAGAGAAGTATTCAGCAGTTTTTTTTAACACCCTATAACACATACACATACCCGCCTAAACGGGTTTCTATAACATTTGCCGTTTGGTCCCTAGCAGTCGCTAGTCGAGGCGTTACTTGTGGCCCATCGTGTATGATCTTCCAGAAATAAAATCGCGTTGTCTAAAGTCTGTTTGAAAATGAAAGAGAGTAATAAAACCCAAAGATAAGAACCGGCCATGGGCGTGGTAATATTTCTTTTAGGGTAATTATTGGGTAACACTAACGCTAACAAAAATGACAGGGATTGGAAAATCGACTATCTACAGACTTTTAAAGGAAACAAAAAATGAACAAGATACTGTAAATCCCCCAAAATCATCTACAGGGAGGTCAAAAGTCGTTATAGATGATTTCTTCAAAAATGTCATTCGCAGAAAAGTACACTCATTTTATTTTAAAAAAGAAATACCAACGCTAAACAAAATTTTAAGTGAACTTTCAGAGGACAACGATTTGCCAAAAATCAGTAGAAGCAAATTATGGGCCGTCTTACGAGAGTTGAATTTTTGCTGGGAAAAGCAGAACAGGAAGTCAGTTCTTATCGATAAAGATGAAATTATTTGTTGGCGAAGATCCTACTTAAGATCAATTAGAAAATTCCGTGACGAAGGGAGGAATATTTATTATCTAGACGAAACTTGGGTCAACGAGGGATATACTGTAACAAAAGTATGGCAAGATAAAAATGTAAAAAGTTTTCGACAAGCATTTTTGGATGGACTTTCAACAGGGTTCAAGGCACCTTCAGGTAAAGGGCGAAGATTAATAGTGACACATATAGGTAGTGCCAGTGGTTTTGTAGATGGCGGTTTACTTTTATTTGAATCTAAAAATACAGGTGACTATCACGAAGACATGAACGCAGATGTTTTCGAAGAGTATTTTACACAGATGTTGGATCTTATTCCTCCGGGGTCTGTAATTGTCATGGATAATGCCAGTTACCATTCACGGCAGACCGAGCGGACGCCTACGACTGCTTGGAGGAAAGCCGATATAATTCAATGGTTATCCGGAAAAAACATTTCTTTTGAAACAAATATGGTGAAAAAGGAACTTTTGACACTTGTCAATCTTAATAAAGATCAGAAAAAATATGTTATCGATGAAATGGCAACAAATCGCCAAATAACGGTACTACGGTTACCACCTTATCACTGTGAACTTAACCCAATCGAATTAGTCTGGGCGCAGGTAAAAGGAGATGTAGCGCGAAATAATACGACGTTTAAATTAAGTGACGTGAAAATTTTGTTAAAAAATTCCTTGGAACGAGTAACTGCAGATAACTGGCAAAGATGTATACATCATGTACAAAAAGAAGAGGAGAAAATGTGGGAACTCGATAATTTAATTGACGTTACTGTGGAACCTATCGTTATCAATCTAGGAGACGAAGATAATTCATCAGAATATTCAGAGGATGAATTTTAATATACCTACTTTTTTATTTTCTTTATTGTACATTTATACAACACTACATTTACTCACCATAATTTGAATTTTCAAAATACATATATTTTTGTGTGGAATAAAAGTCTATTCATTAAATTTAAATAAATATTTTGATAATAATATTGAATAATTTTATTTGAATTACTAAAAACCCTCTTAACCCGGTTATGATGCTTAAAGTAGCCTCATGTTTTGAAATGCTGTTTTTATATTGTTTACTTATAAGAGAAATGGACCGAGAAATTGAAGCGGCATAGACAAAGACGGATTGTCGGGGATTAAATTTTAGCTACCTGCTACAATTTAGTACAGTCCGATCACACAAAGTTTTTTTAAAAGTACACCTCATCTATACGGAAAATACATAATATAAAAATATTGAATATAAGCACCAGTACTACATTTATTTACGATTTGCATACATAATAAGCTTTTATTAGTCTCTTTCATTTCTAAACAGACTATAGAAGACAATTACCCAACACCAAGTTTGTAATGCATACTAAGCCATTTTTATTTCATCTAACAAGTGCTAGATGTGAGCATAAACAATTGACTGGCCAGGACATATTATATTGAAAGTGGTTCGAAATTTCCTGATAAATAAAAATGACGAACCCGCTTCTGCCTTATCAATATTTAGATAAAAATAGAATCGCAAACGGACAATTTATGTTTTAGCGTACATTGATGCGCGCGATAAAAAATGGTTACATTTTCGCACTCGCTACGCTTCTGACAACAACTGAATAAACGTCGGCTCGTCGAGTATTGATAATTTTTTGCGCTCATTAAGGCCCTCGTTATTTTTCGATGCGGTAGATATAAAGCGAGATGTGAGATTAAAATCAATAACTACAACACAGCACCCAGGGCGAGAATTGGGTTAATGATTGGAAGTTTGGAATGGGGAAATATTTAGTACGATTATTAAATATTCAAGGAGTCGTTCAACGACGTTGTGGAAAATAAGTGGTTCCCAATGAATAAGTAAAGTGAGGAAAGATAATTTCCAATAAAAATGTTTTATCTTAGAATAAGGCCATAGTAGGGAAGTCTTGGTGTTGTTTCTAACACTGATCGATTTTTCTCACAATTTTGTATTAGATATAGTTTCAATTTAAAAAAAATCAGAAAATTAAAAAAATATTCTCAAAATTACAATAATATAATAATATTATACTTACAATAATTATAACGAGCGTTCAAATAAAAACGTGGTCAAGTTGGTTCTGAAAATTTGGACGTAGGGCGTAGCGTATAGCAAATGAACTTAAACGTCATCTGTCAAAGCGCTATATCGCCGCTATCAATTTGAATATTTTCGTTTTAAAAAGCTTTTAAAATGGTGTTTTCTCAAGAACAAAAAGTGTTTATCATAGAGTCCTACTTTAGAAATGGACGCAAGATTGATGGAATATGGAAGTATTCTATTGAGGAATGTTTCATAGAATTTCAAAATCAATTTCCCGGCGTTGTTGAGTACAAAATTTTTCAAAGTGCAGTTCAGCGTTGTGTTAATGTTTTTCGTGAAACGGGCAGTGTAACAAGAAAAGAAGGAAGCGGCCGACCTAAAAAGCGGACTGAAGAATTAAAAGAAAATGTCCAACAAATAATGGAAAATGCGCCAAGAACTTCTGTACGTGTTTTATCACAAATGGTGGGAGTATCAGTCGGTACCTGCCACACAATGTTAAAAAAAGATTTGCGTTTGTTCTCCTATCGTTTAACTTGTCAGCAAGAACTACATGAAGTTGATTTTCCGAGACGGGCTGTATTTTGTGAATGGTTTTTAAACAACTACGGTGAACTTCATAATATCACCTTTTTTCTGATGAAGCCTGGTTTCATTTAAGTGGTTACGTAAACTCACATAATATGAGAATGTGGTCTTCTGAAAAACCAGATAACTTTTTTGTCGAGGGCCCTCTACACGCTCAAAAAATTGGAGTTTGATGTGCTCCCAATCGAAGGAGGATTTATGGACCTATTTTTTTAATTGTACTCTTACTGCGCAAAGGTATAGAGAAGAAATTATCGCTCCTTTTGTTAACCAGCTGGAAGAAAACGAAATTACAAACTTTTACTTTCAACAAGATGGCGCAAGGGCACATACGGCAGGCGAGACGATGAATATGTTGAGGGAAGTTTTCCAAAATCGACTAATAAGTCTCAATGCTGAACATGAATTTTTACCGAGGTCATGTGATATTACGCCGTGTGATTTCTTTTTGTGGCCTTACCTTAAAAACACTATTTTTGAACTGCCTATTCCTGATTTAAACCATCTGCAGGCTCGACTTATAGACAAGATTTGTGAAATTAACAATACCCCGAGCATCTTAGAAAATGTCTTTAATTCTTTGAGGAACAGGTGCGAAAAGTGCTTGGAACAAGGAGGGGGACACTTTCAGCAGCTGCTTTAATTTATTGTTATAACAAGGAGGGGGATACTTTCCGCAGCTCCTTTAATTGTTTGTTATTGTTATCACGATTATTCTTTAAAATAAAGTTATATAGTCATTAACGTTATTGAAACTGACAGCTGCTATACAGCTCGTTGAGAAATGAGGTTAAGTTGGTCGCTATAAGCTACTCCCCTACGTCCAATGTGTCAGAGCCAACTTCGACCACGTTTTTATTTGAACGCTCGTTACTAATCTTTTTTTAATAGTATTAAGTGCAAAGTTGATACTGAATTCATAAGATTGGTTTTCCATATTTACTTTCGTTTCAAAAAGAAAACAAAATTTTGGAAAATTTGTTTCACGTGGTATTTCCTTCGATTATTCGACAACCGTAGCTCAAAAAGATTTTTTGAATAATGATCTTGAAACTAGAGAATTAAGGATTCAAAATGTCTTTTTTATCATTTTTCACTGAGAACAGCCTTTCGAAAATCACTAAAAAATTCATGAACATTTTTTATATCTTTAGTTTTTTCATCATCAATGTTTACTAAACGATACTTATGTATTTATTAAATAGTTCTGTACGTCTACAGGGTGTATCTAAATAACAGCGAAAAATGTAGGCGGCGATTCTCTGATGAAAATTAATAGGGGTCTTTGGTAAAAAATTCTTTGAAAAAACCCTCCTCTGAAAAGTTAAGCCCCTCCAAAAATTAAAAAAAAATTGTTTTTCTTTTTTATCTTCCATGTAAGTTAAAGAAATCAAACTTGGTGAACATTATCTGCCAAAAGAACCACTTTTTAAAATTTTTTCAACCCTGAAATATTTTTGTAAAGGTTTGAAATAATCATGACATTTTTTCTTATAATTGTTTTTCGATAAAATTTTTTCCTTTTAAAAAATATAAAAATATGAAAGCCCCATTAATTTACTAACTTTTTGATCCCTTCAATTTTTTTCGAATAGTTATGGATTTATGAGAAAAAATAAATGTATTGCAATGCATTTTTTAAAAAGATGTGCTGTTTAACGCGAGTGTATTTTGTCGAAAGATCTAATGGCCTGCTCTTTGCAATGGAATACGCAATTCTATGAGAAAAAGATTAGGTGCTTGTATTTCAATACAAGCATCTACTCTTTTTCTGAAGGCAATCATTTTTGTTGTAGATTGGATTGTCGATATTCGACAGATTTTAATTTTTTTTTACTGTTATAATTTATTCATAATTCACTTTTATTCTTAGTTCGAAACTTCTTAGCCTAGTAGAATTATAGGACTACTATTTGGTTGACTATTCTTTAATAAAATGTTATTTAATATGAGCTCTAATGTTTTTCTTTTTCCTGTGTCCACTTACACGCTGTAGATATAATTCTATGCCAGTCGAGGTATTAGCTAGCGGACTGTCAGCAGTCTTTGCCCAGCGATGGCGGGCACCAGGTACATCTCACGAATAAAACAAATTTTCAATAATTTCAAAACAATAAATTTGAAGATAGGGCGCGTTCAACATATTATTTAATCATTTTTTAAAATACACTCGCGTTAAACAGCTCATCTTTTAAAAAATGCATTGCGATACATTTATTTTTTTATTAATTTTATCGAAAAAAAATTATAAGAAAAATGTCATAGAGGCTGATTATTTCAACCCCTTATAAAAAAACGTCAGGGTTGAAAAAATTTCAAAAAAGTGTAGTTTTTTTGACAGATAATATTCACCAAGTTTGGTTTCTTTAGCTTGATACACATGGAAGATAAAAAAGAAAAACATTTTTTTTTAATTTTTGGAAAGGCGTAACTTTTCAGAGGAGTTTGTTCAAAAAATGTTATACCAATGATCCCTATTAACTTTCATCAGAGAATCGCCCTTTACATTTTTTCGGTGTTATTCAGATATCCATACAAAATTAAGAGAGGATGATAATTTGTATTAAGCAACATTTATATTCCTGTAATTCACAGGAGAAGTGGTGTTGCAAATGTAAATATTCCTCATACAATTATACGCAAACCCGTGTCCGATTACTTCGGCCAGTTAAACATTTTTGCATAGATACCCATAGTCGTAACAATTCCCGCAAATTGAAATATGAATATAGCAGGAATATTATTACACGTCTTGGTGTTTTTTTTGTATGCATTGCCAGTAATTTTCCACGGAGAATAATAAAATTTCAGATTTCCAACATTCTGAAATTTGAATACGAACATTTTTCGTCCTCGGGGGACCCAACCTCATCGGAGAGCTTTGTAACTATGCAAAATTTCATCGCGGCGATTGCAGCGATTTGGATGAGTTCGTAATACTCGAAACTACCTGCAGCAGTTGAATAAGTGATTTTTTTTTAATAGAAACATGGTTCCCCCAAATTGTACCTAATTTTTTAGGTAACTGTAGTTATCATGAAATTTATGTGCAGGGTGTTTGGAGGATATAAAATGTTGGTAGTTTAAAAATTAATGAAAAAATTGCTATACAGTGTGTCCCCGGATGGGGTGCCGCACGCTTGTAAACTTTTTTATTGTTAATTTTTCTAGGAACAGTTATTATTGATAAAATAAAATAAAAAAATAAAATGATACATTTTTGAACGCGTACCCATCTTTACCCGAATTTGACGCGCAATCTCTCCGATGTCCGAGGTCTGTAGGTTCGCAGTGTGTACAACTGCTAGTCAATTATTAGCGCTGTTGCCACATCCACACAATCGTTATGCGTTAATTAAATATAATTTAAAACTACTTAAATATTATATTTTTATGTTGTTAATTAGTCAATATGTATGCTATGTGCATATGAGTAGATTTCTTTGCTATATAGATAATGCTTATCGCAAATAATTTCAATAGAATTTAATTTTTTTAAATTGGCAGCGGGCTTTAGTCCCATAAGAAAAGCATAGGACCCCCACTGAGCTGTTCACTTCCCTCGGATCCCGATATACCTCCTTAAAAACAAAAATTGTAGTAGATAAAATGCAACATTAATGTCAGAACTTCTCCATTTAACTGTTTTTCTGTCTCCAAGACGTCCGTGGCATCCATTATTAACTTTTTGTAATATAAATATCCTTAAAAATTCTTCATAACTGTTGAGGTCATTAGATCTTCTGGCAGCATCGCAGCTTTAACTCTCGTATTAATTTTATTAGATTAGCCTCTCCATGGAGAAGAAATTTCACCAGGCTAAAACATCTGCTGAAAAGTTCGCCCCAGAAAGGGGCTATTTCAAACAATATCCAATAAAGGAGCCATCCTCTATCACTAGACCTTGCGGGGTGAATAATTAAACGCAAAACTGAACGAATGTCGCCGTCCGAAAAGTTAATTAAGCGAGAGATGGTATCTTGCACGCAGAATTTAAAATTACCCCGAAATTGAAGCTTTAATTTTATTTAGATTTGCCCGGCCCGTTCCAATTCGAGTCGAGAAAGTTTTTTTCCGCGCCGTCTCGCACCCAATTACAGGAAACCTCTGTTGACTCTCGGTGCCATTTTATTTATACAAGTGTGTCGGAGATGTGATACTAGTAACTTCGTTAATTAGTTGAGCGTTTTAAAACACTTGTTCCAACATCCAGGGGTCCTCTTTCCGATTATGTGGACGTTGGGATGGCACAAGTGTGTGGCGACGAACTTTAACTTTTATATTAATTTTTAAAGTTTGAAGTTCGGAGAACCGTATCACGAGCTGGGTAAACATATTTATGAGAGGTTTGGAGCAAATCACATGAAACTAAGTTTCAAATCAAAGCATTTAGAAAACCAGTTCGATCAATTTTGAGCCATTTCATTACATCAGAAATTTATTTTTTACTTTAGAAAAAATTTCACAGGATTTTTACATGATTGTAATGGTTTTTATAAGGTAGTTGACCCATATAAGGCCCAACGCTTGATAAGGGCCACATTCAAAAACTTACACTTAAAACTATCACAGAAAACTTTTACATAGGTTATAGTAAACTGTAACACGTTAAGACAATGATGCACAGATGGCGTTACCCTACGAAGTGTCATAACCTCAGTATGGCATGCTTTGTTCGAGTGCGAAGCCTCTTTAAAACTTTGTCCAAAGGAAATTATAGTGATATTTAATATAATACTGCCCTAATTTGTGAACAGCTGGAGTAGTTTGGTTGACAGGTATGTTATCTTGCTTGTAATGATCGCAAATTCGATTTCGTTGGTGCATATCTTACAATCAGCCATTTTGTGTGAACAGCTGATTGAACTTTATAAGGCCCACTTCAATCGACAGGTGGGCCTTGTTTTATGCCTAGTAAGTTTTTGTTTAATTTTTAGAATGAACGGAGAAAATAACAAAAAACGGGCGTTATGGCCATCAAGAAATCTTGGTTTAGCATTGGAAGGAATAAGAGCCGGCCATTCACAGAGACAAATGTCTCAACGTTATGGCATTCCTCGTCGAACTCTAAGAAATCACATAAAATCTGGAAAAACCGATAAGAAATTAGGAAGATCTAGTCTACTCACATTTGACCAAGAAGCAGAACTGGTTAACCGTCTTGTTCGATTTGAAGAAATCGGAATACCTTTAACACCGACCATAATGAAACATCAAGTGTATCGTTTTGTTGAGAATAACAACATAAAACATCCATTTAACAAAAATAAAGAAATCGCGGGCAGGTCCTGGTTCAACGCATTTTTACGACGAAACCCTCGAATCCGTCGTCGTAAGGCACAATTAATGAACCCAGCTAGAGCACAAAAATTGAACAAACATATTGTTACCGATTATTTTGAAAAATTAGAAGAATGTCTAAACACTTAAATTTAAAAAATAAACCTGAGCGACTGTTCAATTTGGATGAGAAAAGATGTCGTCTGACTATCCACCATCAGCAAAGCGTTTTGGCTCAGAAAGGTGTAAAGCGGCTATACATCATAGCCCCCGAGCATGCTGAAAATGTGACAATTGTTGGTTGTGTTAATGCCTTAGGGAATACTATCCCCCCAATGATTATTTTTAGAGGCAAGAAATTAAAAGCTGAATTCAATGATAACTTACCACCGGGAACAATTGTACGCATGGCGTCCTAAGGCAGCATGACCACCGAAATTTTTGTTGAATTTATTCAACCTCTTGCTAAATTTAAAATGGATGGACCAATTCTGCTAATCTTTGATGGCGCTAGCAGTCACTTAGATTATACCATTGTAGCTGCTGCAGAAGTTCATGATATCCACCTGCTTGTGTTTGCCAAGTAACACAACCCATGAACTTCAACCGTTAGAGAAAACTGTATTTCGTCCATTTGAGTCTAACTGGGATCAAGAGGTTTTGCGTTACTGGGACCTCCATCCTGAACGTACAATTACCAAGCCACATTTCAACATCATCTTCCCTAAAGTTTGGCCGAAATGTACCACTCCTGAAAATATCATTAACGGCTTTCGTGCAACAGGAATTTACCCCTTTAATGCTGATGTAATTCCCGAGTCCGCCTTTGCTCCAAGTGTTTTGTCTGAGCGCACTTTACAAAATCAAATCTCAGCAGATGATGACTTCAGTGATGAAGACAACGTACCACTGGCGCAGTTGCTAAGAGAAGACCACCACAATGATGACTCCTACTCAAACATAAACGAAACTGTTCAGTTGGCACAAGATAACAATACCAGCAATACATCTTTCACGAAAATGTTACCAACCCCAAAGTTAAAAGAAAGAAAAAACAAGGTCATAAGACGTAAGGCTTTAAACTATAAAGCACAGAAAGTGACCAAGGACCTGTTCGACAAAAAAGTACCAAAGAACAAGGAAACTGTTCAAAACATTGATAAAGAGAACTGGTTATGTGGTGTTTGCAACTCTAATGAGGTTATGGATATGAGAATGTGTGTCACATGCAAAACCTGGGCTCACGAAATTTGCATTGGCTGCACAGAAGCAGATGAGGATGACTATCTATGCGCCGACTGTCAAGGGTGATCAGTCTTGATTATGGGTTTATCGTTTAAGAATTTACTAATATGTTATCTTTGTTGATATTTTAAAAATAAAAGTTTCATTTAATAGTACTTTATTGTTTATGTTTAAAACATTTTTGTACACTTTCATAAGTGGGCTCTTTTAAATTCATCGACGGGCCTTATAGACTAGGCGGTATCTGTTTTGGTTTGGGTGAATCGTATATCCACGGAGATTTTTGGCTTTTTGGCTTTCAAATACCACTAGAAATGAAAATTTTTCTATGCGCATAAAACAACGTGGGCTTAACTTTTGGCGGCACAATATGTTAAAAAAATTCGAAAAATGTCATATTTTTCTTCCTATTTCATTATGTATCTTTTTAAGAGTTGATTTTAGGCGAAAATGGAAGAGGAAAAAAATGTTTGCAATTAAATTTTTTACAAAAAATTTCTAGTTACAAATCGAATGAATCATGTTTATTATGGTAAAAATCGAAAAAATCGCAAAAATGGGGTTAAAAACAATACTTTTTAGGGAATTTTTTTGGGGTATTTAAATTGGGTATAGGACCTTTATACTTGGCTCAAAAAAACCTCATGTTACGAAGAATTATCATACCAAATTTCATCAAAATGGATTCGATAGATTTTGCATAATAATTTTGCAATCCAGATTTTGAAAAAAAAAATAGCAAATTTTCCAAATTTTGCACAGCAAAAATCAATGCCCTTAGATACTTGAAAATTTAATCACATATAAAAGGACTCTCAAGCTTTCAAACTTTTTTTGAAAAATTCGAATCCGTCAATTAGGAGAGCTCTGGCGCTTGTTTAAACATTGGTCGGATTTTTGTACTTATAAACAATTAGAACTTTGTGATTATTCAATCAAATCAAATTTTTTAAAGCAGGTTTTAAAAATTCTAGGAAAGACGCTTATTTAAAAAAAAACAGAACGATTGATCAATTAGTTACGTAGTTATAACCGTCATTTAAACTAAATGTACTGGGACATCCGGGCTAATTTTTGAAAAAATACTTTTGATATTTCGAGTACTCACCAGGTCTAAGATTACAATACTTTTCTTCATTGGCAACCTACTTTAAACCGTGTTTAAAGTTATTTATGCAAGCGAGAAATTCAATAAAACCGTACGGGCGGTGGTGGTGGGGCAAGCAGAGAGCGCGGCCGCTTCGGCCTGCTCGAAATTGAATCGGCTATAACTACGTAACATGAAGTTTTCTTGAGCCAAGTATAAAGGTCCTATACCCCAAAAAAATTCCCTAAGAAGTATTGTTTTTTAACCCCACTTTTGCGATTTTTTCGATTTTTACCATAATAATCATGATTTATTCGATTTGTAACTAGTCAAGTTTTGTAAAAAATTTAATTACAAACATTATTTTCCTCTTCCATTTTCGCATAAAATCAACTCTTGAAAAGATACATAATTAAATAGGAAGAAAAATATGACATTTTTCGAATTTTTTAATATATTGTGCCGTCAAAAGTTAAGCCCACTTTTTTATGCGCATAGAAAAATTTTCATTTCTAGTGGTATTTGAAAGCCAAAAAGCCAAAAATCTCCGTGGATATACGATTCACCCAAATATGGCTTTTTGAAACGGATACCGTCTGGACTATTATTAAAATCACTTGTTTATAATAAGGCCCACTGCAGAGTTTTTTAAAAAATATATTTTATCCCTTTTAAATACAATTTATATTGTTAATATGATTACATTAAACGGACAATATAATAGCCTTTCAATGTTCGTAATTTGTTTTGTTTTTTAGTCTATCAATTTTTTTATTTCTTTGTAAATAATAATGGTGGGCCTTATTCGGGCCAACTACCTTACACAAAAAATGTGAATGAATTGAACAACATGATACATTGCGTAGAATTACACGTTTGAGTATATGTATATTTCTTTTTTTTTAGGATGTATTGTTACCTTTCACGTTGTAAGTACTTTTATATTTTAAATTAAATTATTCCTAATAGGCCAACCAATAGAGATTTTTTTGGCACACTTAAATATTACAGCAAATTTCATGTATTATCTTAGTAGATGAAAACTCAAGTGATTTCCCCAGCAAAGTCGTGAACAATTTTTTTAGACAATAAAAACTGCAAAAATTACATATTTTTGTTTTTTTTATGATAATAATGGAAAATAATGATGGAATCGTCTTACTCTCAGTAGGACTTTTGTGGAGAATAAAAGAACCTATAAAATGTTTTTTTGTGCGACCCAATCGGTTCATTTTTTACAGAGAAAATCCGAAAAAACCTCTTAAATAGACCTTTTTTCAAAAATCCATAACTCCGTCTTTGAAGCTGGAAAAACAATTTTGCGGAATATGTAGTTTAATCGTGCGCAAGATGGTTTCTGTCCGATGCATACCTTTTGTACAATTACATTAGAAACAAATTAGAATTTTTTTGCACGGCGCCGGCGCACAGTGGTTGGAAATCCGAAACAGCTGGACAAAAGTCCAAAAAGACTTGCATCATCACCAAAAGTGGGGACTTTCTGTTTTTCAGGTCGCTAAAGCCGAATTTGCAGTAAAAAATCTCAAATTCAGGATGGCTGATAAAAAATGGCCGATATATCACGTTAATTTGTTGAATTTAATTGAAATTTCGAGTGCCTCTGGTATTGAGGTCGCGTAAAACGTATGTAAGATCGAAGTTTGAGGTTTTTGAGGTAATTAATTATTATTAATAAAGTACGAAAGGTAAATATCTGCGATATAAGGCATGTATTAGGAATGAATTCGTCATTTCGAACGAAATAATTTCTAAATACTATTGAAGCTTATTCTTGTTATAAATCTTATTCTAATTATTTAGCTAATTCTAATACACGTGAGTCATTTGCATCGTCATCACCTGTCACATAACCGTCAGAGCATGAAAATATTATTCATAGCTTCGGTTGAAAAGCTTATCTCATTTTCATCTATCTTGCACCTTTTTAAAAAAGGTTGATCTAAAATGATGATTTGCGTTTCTAAATTCTTTTGGAATTTTCCTTTCAAAAATCGAAAAATGTATTTTTTCATTCACGTAATTTTACTGGTGCCTGATCCTGTAGAAAATGATAAACTATGAATTGAAAGATCATAGATCTATAATTTTCTTCATTTTATTTTCGTATTCTTCTTAGCAAACCCTTTTATTTGATACCCATATCATGGGGGTGCATAAAAAAATAACTGGTTCGCCATCTTTGAGAGTCCGCCATATTGGATTTAGAATGACGTCACTTAGCTAACCATGCATTGTCATCCAAACTAAAAGTGAATGCAAAATTTCAGCTCAATCGGTTGGGGAAACTGTTTTAAAATTCAGTTGCAAAATGTGACCCATACTAACAAGGCAACTTAAATAAAAGCTTGTAAAAATATGATAAATGACACACGAAAAAGTTGCATGTTCTAAAAAAAAACAATTTGAATTAGAAACGCTCGTCTGGAACGCGAAGAGACACTAAAACGCTAGCTATTGTATAACTAAGGCCTCTTACAATAATAAATCGGCCGTACATGGAGGCACAAAAAATTACTCAGAACCCCAATCCGGAAACATACGGTGGTTTTCTCTTTTGATATATGAAATTGACTCCTGTCCGCATTTTCCAACTTTCAATAATGCAGGATCTCTTGGGATCACAACTATTTCGATAATTTACGATTGATGTGATTTGAAATCGATGGAAATTGCAAGACGTTTTTGTTAAAACAATAAAAACATGTAACTTTCGAAAAATGAGGTTCTAAATGAGCAAATGTATTCTACTTAACTCCAGGAACACCCTCTCTATTGCACACAAAGATTCGTACTCTAGTAAAAATTTGCACTTATTTTCAATTCACCGCTTTTCGAAGGGACCAACGACTTTGAAATTTCGACTTTTGTCCAGCTTTTTCGGAATTCGGGTGAAAGTCCGGGTAAAAAGTCCGGTAAGTTCTGGTAAAAGTCCGGGGGAAAGTACGGGGAAAAGTCCGGGTAAAAGTTCGGCGAAAAAGTCCGGGGAAAAGTCCGGAAAAAAGTCCGGATAAATGTCCGGTGAAAAGTCCGGGGAAAAAAATCCGGGAAAAGATCCGGGAAAAAAATCCGGGAAAAAGTCCGGGTAAAGGTCCAGTGAAAAAAATCCACGAAAAAGTCCGGGTAAAAGTCCGGGGGAAAGTCCGGGTAAAGGTCCGGGGAAAAAATCCGGGAAAACTTCTGGTAAAAATCCGGTGAAAAGTCCGGGGAAAAAATCCGGAAAAAAGTCAGGGTAAAAATCCAGTGAAATTCCGGGAAAAAAAACGGGAAAAAGTCCGGTTAAATGTCCGGGGGAAAGTCCGGGTAAAATCCGGGGAAAAATCCGGGGGAAAAGTTCGGGTGAAAGTCCGGGTAAAAAGGTCCGGTAAGTCCGGGTAAAAGTCCGGGGAAAAAGCCCGGGGAAAAGTCCGGGTAAAATTCCAGAGAAAAAGTCCGGGTAAAAGTCCGCGTGAAAGTCCGGGTAAAATTAAGGGGAAAAGGTCAGGGGAAAAAGTCCGGGTAAAATTCCGGGTAAAAAGTCCGGTAAGTGCGGGGAAAAAGTCCGGGGGAAAGTCCGGGGTAAAAGTCCGGGTGAAAGTCGGGTAAAATTCTGGGAAAAAAGTCCGGGGAAAAGTCCGAGTGAAAGTCTGGGTAAAATTCCTGGTAAAAAGTCCGGTAAGTCCGGGGAAAAAATCCGGGAAAAAGTCCGGGTAAAATTCCGGGTAAAAGTCCGGGTAACAGTCCGGGGGAAAAGTCCGTGGAAAAGTCCGGGGAAAAGTCGGGGGAAAGTCCGGGGGAAAGTCCTGGTAAAACTCCGGGAAAAAAGTTCGGGGAAAAATTATTGTTAAACGAAATATTAATTAAAATTAAATTTCAATGTCGGAATTATTGTACTATTATTAAATAAATAAATGAAGCTATCATTCAAAAAGTTATTTTTTATACACATTAGGCAAAGTAAACTTGTTTTTTCAATATTCTGTTGGCTATTTAATTTCGATTTAAATGTAAAAATTCGCAAATTATTTTCAAATTATTATGTATTGTTAAAATATTTAAAAAAGAATAAAAAGCATTTGAATTTATTGCAAAATTCTCAAAATTAAAAAAATTAATAAAAATAATGCGGTCGATAAAATTAAAATTTTAACTTCTTCAAATGTTAATATCTAAAGTTTATTTATTATATTTATTATTAATTTTATACAAATAAATGTTTGCAACATAATCAAAATTAATTAAAAAAATATTAATCACAACCATTTTCAATCATAGATATATGTAATGCAATATAATACCAATTTAAAATTTAAAAATTTTTCCATTTTTATGAGAAATAATAATTTGAAAATAATTTATGAACTTTTACTGTAATTTTACATTTAAATCGTAATTAAATAGCTAACAAAATATTGAAAAAACAAGTTTACTTTGCCTTAAAATGTAAAAAAATAACTTCTTATAAATAAATATATAACCTTTATTTTCCTTAGAGACTTTGTAATAAAGTATGGAAATAGTCAATAATACAAAAAAAAATGGGAGAAAAGCCATAAATTACCTAATAAAGAAACCCTAAAAAGTTCAAACCGCGCCGCGATTTACCTTTCATTGTGAACCGAATTATTACTTTTACTAAAAACCAATTACAAAATACATTTTTCCTCATTTTTGAAAAAAATTCGAAATTTTATTTTTACAATATTCCAACGATACCTTTTTTGGCCGCGGTTTCCACTTTGTTTTCAGATATCAATTTAAATATTATTTACAAATGGTATATACCCCGTTATCAGTCTCTTATTTTCTCCCACAAATCGTTTCCAAAAGGTTTAAGTACCTAATTAAAAAATATTTTTTTTTTCAAAAGTAACCCTAAACATTTTCTGTATATTCGAAAAAAATATATTTTTTGACCATTGACTATTTCATAATGGATGAATACCTAAGTATTAAAAAAAAAGAATTTTATTATTATTAGATATTATTATATTATGAAATATCGTGTATTGTAGTTAAAAAAATCTAAATTTGAAAAGAAATAATAACGAAGATTTTTCTACTCAATTTAATAACATTTTTATATATCTTCAGATATTTAGCGACGACAACTTTTGGACAAATAAAATGGAAAGAAAATTATAAAAATTTTATTTTAAGTGTTTACTTCCTACAGCCATCAGCATATCATACTATTCACGATTTGACTAATTTGTGGCCTATTATTTTGCAGTTTATATTGACAGGTACTTTTACTATTCTCTAACGATGTCAATGTATTGATAAATGCTTTCCGAATTGTCATTAATTGTTATAAAGCTGTCCGTTTCAAACAATACAACAAATAACGCCAAAGATGGTAGGTACTACGTACGCATTTCCGTTCGAGCTGTAGCACAATGTGCTGAAACATGTTTAGCGGCAGATGGTGGAAATTTTGAACAATTCGTTTGTCATAATTGTTTATCAAATGATTAAATTGAAAATTTTTATTATTTTTGGATTTTTAAAACCGCCATATCTCGAAATATATCGGTCTGATTAAAAAATGATCTACATTTTTTTAAGACCTTATCTAGCTTAACATGATCCCAGAGTCCGTGTCCGCGAATTTCGTAACACCCTGTATAATAACAATAAGTAACAGTATTTTTTTTTCAACCCCCGGCCAGGAATGAAGAAAAATAAAATAAACGGGTTTTTGAAAATAACTGAAAAGGGAAAAAAGCTAAAAAAGAAAATTTCTTATTAAAATCGTAAAGCATTAATTTCTATATCAAAATGGCCTATTGAGTTTTTCTAGTACTATTAAAATTAACAGAGTTAGAGAGACTAGAAGTTAAGGGATATTTAATGGGATATTTAAAAAATCATAACAAGCAAAAAAAATGAATATTATAATTTTGTTTTTCCAATGTACTCTAAAAATGCAATATTTTGAGAAAATAAAAAGTCGTCCGAAACGATCGAAAGTACGCTCGAACCAGTCGTTCAACGGTAGTGGGGGAAGCAGCGAGCGGAGGACTTTGACTCGAGCGTACTTTCGAACGTTTCGGGCGACTATCAAGGGCATTTTTCGCATATTTCCCATCGTCTAGGTGAAAATCCGAGATATACAAATTGGAGATTTTGTCATCTACTTTCAGATGCCGTTCTCAGAATTTAAATCGGACCATTTTTGATAAATCGCCACGCCGTACAAAAAAAACCCTAGTTTGTTTCTAATGTAATTGTGCAAAAGTTATGCATCGGACAGAAACCGCACGATTAAACTAGGTACAGGGTGATTCATTATATTTTGACCCCCTTTATTAAGAGTTATAAAAAATGTGAAATACAAAAGTTGCACGACTTTATATGAAGTTTTCGAAAATGATAGTAGAAAAACAAATGAAGTCCGAACAAAATGGCCGCGGATGTTAACTTTGTTATTTTGAATGGACCACCCTGTATATTTTTTCATATTTGGATAAAACGTTTCCTATCGAACATAGTCATATATGGTTTGTTGGGCCCATCTCTAACAATAAACGAGATACTATTAAAAAACGAAAAGGTTTTTTATTAAGAAAATAAGATATTTATAATAGTTGGACGTCTTTCAGGCATTTGTGCCTTTTGTCCAATTACGTAAGGATTTAGATTTATTTGTAATATATTTTGACATATCGAACATTGATATAAATAGTCCAAAATGGGTATAAGTATTTTAACTAAATCTCACTAATTAGGCCGTGAGAGGCCTATCTACTCATGGACAATATATGGTAGGTCGTGACGTTGTTGTTTGACAGTTTGTATTATTAATTAACTAAAATGGGTTACACAGAAGTAGAAAATTGAAATATCATTAGGAATTAAAATAAAGTAATAAATATTTTAACTACTCTATCTTAATTCCTACAATATTTAAATTTTCTACTTCTGTGTAACCCATTTTAATTAAATAATAATACAAACTGTCAAACAATAACAATGTTGTCATAATATTACCTGTCAATTAAAATTTATTGATATAATAAGAAAGTATATTATCAGCTGAAAATTAATTAAAAATAAATATTTGTTAGATATTAATATTGCCTTCCAATCCGGTCTACGTTTCCATCGTGCCTGTCAGTGACCGTGATCGTATAGTCCAGTGGGATTAGACTTTTTTCGAGAACTAATTAAAAGAGTTAACTTAGAGTTTAAACAATTTACACTTCAATAATGAACCTTTCCTTTATTGTACAGGGTGATTCACCATATTTTGACCCACTCACAAACTTTTTTGTTTTTAGAGTTATAAAAAAATGTGAAATATAAAAGTTGCACGACTTTTTATGAATTCTTCGAAAATAGCCCTTTGTTAATTTAAATGGAACACCCTATATATTTTTACATATTTGGATAGAACTTCATCTGTCGAGCAGTCATATAGGGCTTGTTGGGTCCATCTCTAACAATAAGCGAGATACTATATAAAAAAGAACAGAAGGTTTTTTATTAAGAAAATAAGATATTATAATTGTTAGACCTCTTTCAGGCACTTCTGCCTTTTTTTACAATTACGTAAGGATTTACAGATTTAGTTGTAATATGTTTTAACATATCGGACATTGATACGGTCCAAAATGCATATGGGTATTTTAACTAAATCTCATTAATTAAGCCGTGAGAGACCTAATTACTCATGGACAATGTTATATGGTAGGCCGTGACAGTGACAGGTAATGTCATGACAATATTGTTTGATAGTTTGTATTATTATTTAATTAAAATGAGTTACACAGAAGAAGAAAAATGAAATATTATAGGAATTAAAATAGAGTAAAGATCTTCTCCATACTCTTTATCAAGGATACCTTTGTTTCGTGTCTTGCAAAATAAAGTGTATACTCTTACGCAAATTAACATTTTTGTGTTTTTGAGCTACCCTGTACAGGGTCATTCATATAACATTATACCCCCTTTAACTTTTTTATTTTTTGACTTAGACAAAAATAGTTAATATAAAAGTTGTAGGGAATCTTTCTCTTAGTATAACGAATTTATGAAAATAGAAATTATACAGGGTGTTCAAAAAATATGAACCAAATTTATGTTTTTTTAAATAGAACGCCCTATATATTAATCGATTTTCGGAATCTCTGCCTCTTCCTGATTTCAACAATGTATATATGTTGTAGGTTTACATAATAATTTGCTCAATATTCTCATTTGAAAGACTGAATCTCGCCATGAAAAATAAATATCAAAATCGCTATGTAAAATAAATATGTTTTCATAGAACCGAAAAGACACATGTAACACTATTTTCCGCACTCCTTTGAAAATGGTGTATAACTTTTATAGTGTTGTTAAAAAAAATGATATTGTTGAATACTATCTTTCTTGTAAGAAAGATAGCACTAGACGCGAGTCTGCAAGAAGATTCCCCGCAAGACGTATACCTCATAAAATATTTATCAGATATATCTACAACAAATGGAGAAATACTGAAACGGTAAAAAGTAAGGAAAAAGAAATAAACCCCACAACGTTATAACTGAAAATATGCAAGACATGATTTTACTTTACTTTCAAGAAAACCCGAAACTCTTTCGATTCAAGATGCTTTAAGGTATCTGGAAATATCCTTGAGTTCGATTTAGAGAGTACTGAAAGTAAACAAATATAAACCATATTGCTATCGCCCGGTACAAAAATTTTATGGAAATGACACTAATAGGCGGCGCCAGATTTGCAAAATAATGCTCTTTACAAAATGAAAAATTTATAGGTTCGTAATGCTGCTATTGACACTATTGCCGCAACAACAATTATTACTACTTCTTCTACTGTTACTACTACAGTTACTATTATTTAGTACCTATCACCAGCGTCAACGGTACTACTACTACTATTACCACTGTCATCATGTTTGATATTGCTATTATTATTTGTTTTTATAATTTATTAGATTCTATCTTGTGGACTGATGAGGCCACTTTTACAAGTGGCGTTTTTAATAGAATTAATTCACATCACTGGGCGTCAGAAAATCCACACCAATATATCTCTATTCAGAGGCAAAACAGGTCCAGTATTTTCTCTTTGATGTATTGAAATACCTCTCAGAAGAGAAATATGTAATTTGGTAAATGTTCTTGATGTGCAAAATATTGTCTGGTAGCAAGACGGCACTTCAACTCACAAAACAAATGCCGTTAAGCAGCACCTATACAATATTTATATTGACTGGATATGTGCGAACGGTACAATTTTGTGGCTTCCCCAAAGTTCAGACTTAACCCCTATGGATTTTTTTCTCTGGGACACTCTAAAGAATAGAGTATATCAAGAGAGAACAAATAATGTAAATCACCTGAATGAAATATATCAGGAAATTCGTATTTTAAATGAATCAGGTCAAATCAATAATTTTAAGAGGAATTTAATTAAAAGGTCTTGCACATGATGGAGCAATTATTGAAAATTTATAATTTCGTATTCGTCAATAAACTCTGAAGTTTTTCTTTGACTACTTAGGTATTTAAAATAGAGGATAAATATTATCTAATCTTATAATTTTATTTTCCATAGCAATTTTTATATTGCCCATTGCAATTGTTAAGTAAACCCACAACACATGTATATTCTTGGAATCAAAGATTCCGAAAATCGAATAATATACAGGGTGTTCCATTTAAAAAAAACATAAGTTTGGTGCGTATCTTTGGAACGTCCTTTCTATTTCCATAAACTCATTAAACTCACAGACAGATTCCTACAACTTTTATCTTAACTATTTTTGCCTAACTCAAAAAATAAAAAAGTTAAGAGGGGTAAAATGTTATATGAGTAACCCTGTACAATAAAATTGAAGTTCGTTATGGTGAATCGTATTTTCAAAACAAGCAAAAATTTTCATCAAGAATGCCTTTTTTTATATTTGTTCCATTTGTCCTCTTGTAAACTCAATACGCGGACATACTCTATATTTGATTATTTTTTATTAAATATGATTAGACAATAAGGAAATACAATGGGTTTTATTATTGTAACATACATTACCCATTTTTTGTTTAGGATATATGTTTTATATCAGGTTTTACAATATTTTATAAATGTTTATTTTATATATCAGCACCTTCTTCAATACTAAGATTTAGTAATAAATAAAAAGGAATAATAAATATTCGTTAAATAGCAGCTAAAACAATTTTCTAAAAAACATTAATTTCTTAACAAATAACATTTTGCAAGTAGTACTGTAAGAAAACCGATTTGGAAAATAAGAATGTTGGGTAATAAAAACAAAAAGAAAATTGAATTGCAAGTAACACTATGTTAAATAATAACTTTATTCTTTAAAACTTAAACTTTCTAAATTTGAGTGATCTGTATGTTGATATTCAACATACAAATTATTGTGTAGGAAATGTTTTATTAATTTAAAAAAATGTTTATTGAACAGTAAAATTACGTTTATTACCAGAAAACAAACTATATTAACTACTAACTTACCTAATTTAAATACTAATATAACTAATGTACTTAACTTAATCTAAGAAATTATTACTTGGCAGTAAACAAATGTTTGTTAGTTTGTATCCAACAAAATTTTTGATTAACGAATTGTATTACACAATAACAAACTGTTTTTTTATTGTTTTAACTACTTACATATAATGTTATACTAAAATACTGAAAATACTAAAAATAGACAAAATCTTTATACAGTAAATTCTAAAAGATTAACTAAATAAGATATTCTTAATTAGATATTAAACATATTGAGACATTTGCGATCAACTATCTCTAATTGGATTAAAGAATTAAATCTAGGCATGCGTAATTTAAAATAAATAACCTTCTAATTACATTATAGAATTTAGTTCACTTAGAGTCCCTATTATTGTTTTTTTGAAGTAACACTTAGTTCACTATCCGCTGGTAACGGCATTTCTCTACACTGCGTTTATTATTAATGTTGTTATTTCTACTTTTGGTTTGCGATGAAAGGTTCCGTACAATTTCCCAGTTTCTCTAAAAAGCTAATCAATTTTTTGTACGATGGCATTTCGTTATTTGTCAAAGTTGTTTCCCAGTGAAACCGAGTACCATCATTGATTTTATTCATTAGTAGATGTACAATACACGTATTCCACTGCTCAACTGGTTCACCCAATCTTTTTAAAGCGTGCAGGTGCTGGCGGAAAGTATCAACTAATTCTTCCAATGCTTCAGGAGAATCTCTTAGCAATCGTGGATAATCATGAAGTATGGACCAGTGTCGCATTATGGCTTTTCGCGAATTTTCGTACTTCGTCGAGAGGATATTCCAAGCCACTTTGTGATTCTCATCCGTGATTTCTAAGAATTCTATGGCTCGAGCAGCTTTGCCGGTTAAACAGGCCTGTAGATATTGCAGTTTTTCCGCGGCGGGTATATTTGGATTGTTCTCTACACGCGCATTGAATCTATTACGAAATGCCTGCCATTTTTCAATACTGCCATCAAATTTTGGCAATTCCAGTTCAGGTAGTTTTATACTTGGCATATTCGCGAACGCGATAGATGGCGAGTGAGGTGGTTGAGGGGTAACTTCTTGATAGTTGCGTACTAAAGCGCGTGATTCAGCGATGACCGCGGAATATTCGCTTGCAATTAATTTGAATTCGCATTCTCTAATGAGTTTTTCAAAGTTATTTGTTTCGAGTTCTTGAAGCTCTTCTAGTGTGTTCCTTAAAGCTCTGAAATGGTATCCCAGAGCATCGAGGCGATCTAGAATAATATCCGCATTTGTTGATTCACGCGACGTAGTTAGGAAGTTTTTATGTTTCGTAATTCGGGTTTTTATGTCGTCGCATTTACGACTGAATTCAACAGCAGTTTCCAGTTCCATTCTTTATTTTCGCAGTGTCGTTGATTGACTCCGTTGATGAATGTGATAGAATACCGGACAACGTTTGGATATGGCCTTTCAGCGATGAACAAGAACTTGTACACAACTTTTTTGTAGTTTTTTCACAGGTTCTGATTTTTCTGTCACTATCCGGCTGGAAGGACCAAAATGTTACTCGTAAATGAATGTGTTTACGTTCAACAATTTTTAACAAAGTTTTGTTTACCTATTTTACTTTTCTAACACTCAACACACCACAATTAATATAACAATTCGCTGCACTTATAAATATAACTGGAGGATGTTAGTATAAGGTATATGAACAAAGTATTTTGTCCCAAATCGAGCGCTCGTCTTTGCCGAATAACACTTCTTGTTGGACAGATTCAGAGTACGTCTTAAATCGAATTTTTTGTATACCTGCATTGAACTGTCTCAATGCTATCTTTAATAATTTACAACCTTAATTAAGAGCCAAATGAACCAATAAAAGAGGATTAGGATACCTCCTTTGTACCTAATATTTAAAATATTTTGGATTAAACAGAGAATAAGGTTCTTAAAAATAGACAAATTTTTAAAATGCACATTCCAAAGGGATTAACTAAATAAAATTTACATAATTAAATATTTAAACATGTATTATTTACGGCATTGATAAATCTTAAATTTATTTAATGTTATTTTCCCTTCACTTAAGTACGTCGTATCCTGTTTTGAAATAATATTTAAGTACCTAAGTACATAAAAAAATATATTCTTTCTAAAAACAATATAAAATATATTTTTTTTCTTCTTAAACATACTATGTAGTTTTTACGTTCCTTAGTAAATTTTCGAGAAAAAGATAACAAGTTTTGCTTATCTTGAGAAACCATGGGCAGTAATCAAATATGTAACAAAACATACAGGGCATTGCCTAAGCAATGTGCCTTTAATGTTTGTTTTCGTTAAAAACTGTATTTAACAAAGTTGTTTGAGAACTCAAGAAATGCTTAAATACGGGGTTTAGTCAGAAAAGAATAATAATCACATTTTGCAAATAAAAAGACGACGGAATTTTTAACTTTTTTAGATACCATATAATTACATACCATGGATATAATTACCTTATCAATGTCAAAGTCAACATATTTATTTTTCTTAACTGACCATCGAATTTTTATTAATAATGCTGACCCTATAGCAACGAATGTGAAATGTTATGGCATCTATATACAGGCCGACAAAATTTCAATACAGTGTATAACGGTTTATAACCTTAGTTAGCCGAAATTCGTGCACATTGGCCTTTTAGGTTAGGAAATCTCAAAAACGTGAAGTCACTGGAAAATATTGAGGTTAGATTCGAATTCAGCGATTCAAAAAACATAAAAATACGTTATGTCTGCTTCCTAAAAAATTCCTTAACTTGGCCATGGTGTAAGAAAGTAGCTAGTAATTTTTTCAAATCGAAAGAAAGGTTTTGAAGGGTAAAAAACGCTAAAACACGTCAATTAGTAAATTAGAATTGTCGTTTTGTCACGTTGCTTAAACCTTTTTTGCGCTATGTTTCATAAACCTATGACGTCATCGACGTTTTTTTTAAATAGCACCACCTAATTTTTTAAGCATAAATGGATAGCCCTTTTGAAGGGAAATGCGTCGATATAGGGCTTGGCCTACTTTAGTTTGACAGGAGCGAAAAAAGCCAACGATTTGAATGAACATGGTTTGAATTAATAACAAAAGTAGGTATCACAAACTTATGCGCGAACAGTGCTATAGCAAAAAATGTGTTTTGGTTGATTGTTGGCACATGTTTTTATGTAGATTGGGTAGGTACACCCGATCACAGTGGCTATGTAGGCATTGTTCTGAAGATGACAGTTAGCGAATGCAATAGTGCCTCATATCTTTGTCACAGTTACAAATACCATATATTTACATTACGATGGTGTTGTGTTTAAATGAGAAACAAAGAACTGAAATCCTAATTATGGTTGAATACGGAGATATAGGATCCGTAGTTATGATGAAATATGTCAATTATTCAATGCCAAGTATCCAGAACAACCAATACCTCCGTGTACAGTATGCAGATTAGTACCCAAATTTGAAGACGCTGGCCATGTTAGAAATGTGACTAGATCTAGAAGGCCAACGACAGTGACAGAAAATGATAGGCAAAATGTTATGTTTAGCTGTCACTGAAAATCCACACATTACCATTCGTCGTATCGCCGCAAACACCAACATATCAGTACATAGAAACGTACCTACAATCAACCAAAACACAAAACATCCCTAAATTTCCATTTTATACTGTGGCACTGTTCTCGCATCAGTTTATGATACCTACTTTTGTTGTTATTTTAAACCATGTCCATTCCAGTCATTGGCTTTTGTTTTCCGCTCCTGTCAAAGTAAAGTAGGCCAAACCCTATATCGACGTATTTCCCTTCAAAAGGACTATCCAATTATGCTTAAAAAATTAGGTGGTACTATTTAAAAAAATGTCGATGGCGTCATAGGTTTATGAAACATGGCGCAAAAAAGGTTTAATCAACGTCACAAAACGACAATTCTAATTTACTAATTGACGTGTTTTAGCGTTTTTGTGAAAACTCAACATAAAATAAAATATGAATTTTTTGCGTTACTTCTGGGACTCACTGTATATTAGTAAACATTAGATCATATTCAAAGAATTTTAGTATAGGTACATCAAAATCTTTCCATTCAAACCAGTGTTTAATCATAAATTGCCTGAGGGAGATGATGGTCGTCGTTTGGACTTTTGTTTAACAATCGGCAAGAAACTGATTGAAAATTGATTCTTTCATCACAATATTTTATTTACCGACGAATCAACATTCACAACTAATGATATGGTTTCTTCTCAAAGTTGTAGACACTGGGCAAAAGATAATCGATTTATAACTAACAGTCAACAATTTAAGAAAGTAAATGTCTGGTGTGGCATAATGTATCGTAAAATACCTAATTGGTCCTTACTTTTTGGAATAAAACCTTAATCATACTTCGTATTTAGAAAATCTCAATAATTTTGTTTTGGCGGAACTAGATAGCGAAAATTTAGAGTTCAGAAGAAAATTAATATTTCAATAAGAAGGATGCCCTGCACATTCCACACTTCTATTGGGAAACTGGCTCGATTTTCACTGCCCGAACAAGTGGATCGAACGTTAGAACCAATACTTTTGCCTGCACGGGCACCCGACTTGTCCCCGTCAGATGATTTCTTATAGGGATAAAGCAAAAAGTGTACTCAAACGATTTTGAGGATAGGTACCATTGATTTACTTAAGTAAGCAAAAAATTCAGGAAGCTGTTGCCACTATAAACGAAGGAATTTAAAAAAATGTGTTTTACTTTTAGGTTTACAAGTTGAATGGGACTTGCTTCGTTGTTGTTGTTAATTCCAGTTCTAATTTGTTGTTTCTATTTTTTAATTAGAAAAGCTACTTTTATTTGGTTTGCAGGCTACCGGGACAGTTGTTAATGGTAGACGGTTGCCACGTCGTCGGTTTAGGTTTCTTGACGTTTCGAGAGACGTATCGCTCTTTTCAAAAACTCGAAAACTTTCAGAGTTACTTCTGAGGAATAGAGCAATATGTCTCTCGAAACGTTAAGAAACTTAAACCGTCGACATGACAACTGGCCCAGGAATTGTTCTACCAAGCTATTTTTATATTATAATTATTAAATTAAAAATTAAAGTTTACTTATTTTTTACAATTATTTCTGTCTGCTTTATGTAAGGTAGTTAAAAATAGCGTCTACTTATTTGAAAAATGTGATTATTCCTCTTTTTTTTACTAAACCCAGTATTTATGCGTTTCTTGAGTTCTCGACCAAGTTTGTTAGACAGAGGTTTTAACGAAAACAAACATTAAATGCACTTTGCTCAGGTAAAATTTCACATTTTGAATTTTTTGGAAGCCCTGAATGTTTCATTACATATTTGATTACAGCCCAGGCTTCCCAAGATAAGCAAAACTTTTTATCAAGAATAACTTTTTCTCGAAAAATCAACAGCAAAAAAGTACGAGAGTACGGTACCCCATCCGGTGACACTCTGTATACATATATATATATATAATGTAATTACATTTTGGGTGAATTACACGAAAAATGTAAAATTACATGCTTAATGTGACATTACTTGTATGATGTAATTTTACCTTCTATAGCGTCAAAATAACCCAGTAATCTACTATATTTTGTATTCTTCGTATGTGTATTTGTTACTCCCAAACCTCGGTTTTGGATAAAGCCGTCATTTATGCCGAATACTCGTAACCTTCAGTATTAATAGGATTCCTATCTTTGAGTCTTTCTGGAGCTGCTTCTTTGGCTTGGTTTTATCTCTTAGTATTTTCTTCTTAGTATGGCTGGTCTATGTTGTTATCAAAATAATATTATGAACGTGAAAATATCTAATTTCGTATTTGATACAGACTTGTCCGGATTGAAAATCAACCCATAATATTCCTAAAGGGGTGAAATCATCCCCTAAACGCCTAAAAATGCAAAGAATATATGTATTAAAAGTTACAATTTTATTTTCTTTTTCTTTTATACTTGATAATTGAACCGTTAACAACCCACAATCGCTAAATCCGAAGGAAAATACCCCTAAATGAGGGTAAAACCACCCCTAAATTCAACCATCAGCTTGAAAGTACATAAAATGCATGAAAAAAATAATGTTTCGAAATACATTCATTAGAATAATGTATACACAAGTACTCCCATACATTACCAATCATTTTCAAAAATAATCATCCCTCTCAAGGGGTAAAGTCATCCCCCAAATATACAAAAATTGTAAATAATGTAAAAAAATATTATTCTGATAACAACATAGAAATATTTGGGGTTTTACAACTGTTGATGATTTTTAATTTGTTAAATTTTTTGTCTTTTCAACCCCTAGATAAGGGTGATTTTCGAATATTTTCGAAAAACTCATTTTCACTTTTCATAACAAGTTTTTATACAAGATATTTTTAGAATATTTTTAGGATTTTTCCTGTCGCCTCTGTCAAAGTCTCAAAAACAGGCGGATTTTGCGGTCACTCTTTATAGGGGATATAACTAAAACTCTAAGCTTCCCTGCCACAATTTCAAAATTACTTAATTTCATACAGGGTGGTAGACATCTAATGCCGAATTTAGTCAACTTTAAACCCACTTAACTTATTTTTTTTAAGGAACACCCTGTATATTTTTGCGCAACTTGATGAACAATTTTGTTTTCTTTCGAATGGTATAATGGTTCCCTATATCTATCTCTTCTGGCTTTTAAGGAATTTACTGTTTTTCGTGCAGTCAATGGATATTGTATAATCTTGCGAAGATGGCTGTGAAATTTTTAATGGAATTTCAAAACAAACGCCTAATCACCAGTTTATTGTTGTCAATTTAACACACAGTGTATGTTTATTTGAGTATTGTTTATTGTTAAAGAATGGAAAACGTTAACATTTATTCAAATGCTAACATTCTAAATTTATTATTTATTCATGGGGAGTGTCACAAGGTAATAAAATGAGAGATGAGAGATCAGTAGGGATAAATTAAAAACAATTTTAATAAGATAACAGAATTAAATGCGTAAAACGAATAATAATTATTTTCAGAAATCTAATTAATTTGCTCGAAGAGATCGCCATCTACTTGTAAACAATAATTATGTATCCTTCTTGTTGCCCCATTTGTAAAAGCGGATATGTGGGCAGCAGGTAAAGTTTCAAAGGCTTCTCTTATACGGGCAACTAGGTTTTCTTATTGTAAAATGCACCTTTTTTGAATTAGAAAATGCTTTTTAATTTTTTTTTGAAAAAAAATAAAAAATATATCAAAAAACTTTATGAAAGTTCACCTAAAAATTGACGTAGAATCCAAAATTGCAATAATATACAGGGTGTTCCATTTAAAATAACGAATATGACGTCAACTTCCGGAATAACCGGATGAGTTAAGTGGACGACATTATTTTAGTTGAGAAGGGCATATCCAAAACCACTATTGCCCAAATTTTCAAAATTAAAATCGAAGTAGTCTCTGAAATATGTCTAATGTCTCGTCACTGGGACCGGGGACAACCTGTATATTAATATAATACAAGTAAAGAAGTGCTATACAATGCAACTATGTATAACAATACCGAAAATAAGCCTTTACGTATTCGACCTGCGGACTTATTTTCTTCTAAATAAACAATGACAACTTCAAGGTATTGAAAGGCAACTAATATGCTTGAATTCGAGTCGTGTACACTGGCCCCTGGCTCTGGTTACTGAAGTGCAAGTTCCCAAAGTGGACGTTCGATCACAGTACGGGGTTGCTCCGCGGATTCTCTATGACTGACATTCGACCTGATTATCTCGTTATTTTAAATTTATGTAAGGCAACTCGGTCTCGTGTCCTAGTCCAAATTTCGTAGTTTTCCTGTTTTCGATTACGTTAAAACATAACAATTTGTTTCACTGACTCCTGCAATTTTTCACGACATTTTATTCAACCAATCAACGATCACATTATCTCGAACTTAGAAGCAACGGTTTGTCATTGTCATTTTAAATAAATCACAAGGCTCAAGCGAGACTATAACATGTTTCGGTACCTGATACTCTAAATATTCAGTGGTAATAATCCATTATCCAAGAAGGCATAGTGAGGACGAGCGTACCCGATAAGCAGCCCATAAAACGATGCAAGCTAAATTGAAATTTGTAAAATAGTTTCATATTGTTTCTCCCAATAGATTATTCTACCCTTGTTAGCGTAGCTCGTGCAGTTCGGAACTTCATTTTATGGATATATATTAGGGAGGAGGTCCTCTTTGTTCGGAAAGGCGTATAGCCCGAAGCAATTTGGGTCCATTATTTTGAGCAAATTGAAGCTGGCGTCGGTTTACATTTTGATAATTATTGTTGTATCGAAAGTTGGGGGAATGTCATCAGCACGCCAATACAAGTTGGCGACCGCTTCCCTCCCGACGGTACGTGCAATATTTACAATCTAAGTTTTCACATAAATTACAATTTCTGCGACCAGCTAGTGCAAGCTCGAAATTATTTCGCTTGTTGACCGAGTGACTGAAAAATTTAACATAGCTTGTTTCGACAGGGCTTTTCAATTCGCTAAAATACATTTTTTCATAAGTTTTTTTTATATAATATTTAACATTGTGTGGTTGAACAATTTTAGAGCTAATTGCCGTGTTGACTTTTTGAAGTGAAGACAAATTGACCTGGTTTTATAAACGTGTGATGAACATTTATTTTTTCCGAGATACAGATTGTTCAAGTTGTAAGTACCTCAAAAATAGTTATTTTATATTGAAAACTGTCGCTTTTGAATTCAGAAATTGTATTTTTTTAAGAACGAAAGTCAATAAAAAATGATTCAAAAATATTTTCCCGAAGTACCTATTTACAAATTGTTGTTTTTCATTATAAAGTTTTACCTTGTCGTCACTATTTCACCATATTTTAAGGGATGTGTTACCGTTTTACTAAAAAAAAAATGCCCAGGTAAATCAGTTTTTGGGCTGCCGATTCGGATTCAGCATCAAAAAATATATAAGATCTGTGTACTCATGTCTGGTATAGAACTTTTTTTGGTGGTATCGTATTATCCTCGCGAAGATTTGTATCCTTTACTTAAAATCCGTAAATCATGTGAACCGGTAAAACAACGACAAAATAATTAAGTTAATTTACTTCTAAATTAATGAAATGACACTCACGCCCATCTCTCGTCCATCCATCAACATCAGTTGCGTTTATCGAATTCCTATTGGTCAGAATTCAAACTGCAGCCCTGGTATGAATGGAGCGTGGACTGGACTGTTCTATCATATGCGTCACCTGAGGGTATTCGTTACATTAACTCCTAATTTCCAATTAAAAAAACGACACTATTTTTAACTGAACTGTATTTAATAAATATGAACATACCTGATTTTCTAAATATTCTATAAAGCCTAAAAATATATGTACCGTTGAATTTTCGTGAATTATCACGTAAATTCCCGATGCGTACTCGACACGCCACTGCGTCATGGATAATGTTATGACATACCTATGTTCAAGGTTAAAGACACAAATTGTCCGCGTCTGGTAATAATATATAACTATATCACTCGCGTGCGTGCAACTAAGGCTAAAAAATAAAAAAAATTCCAGGTTGCAAATTTGAAATTAAAAAAAAATGATAGATTTCAATGTATTATTATGAAATCTACCATGAAAAAAATCGTCCAGACTAATAATTAGTTAATTTGTTTATAAGGCCGTAACTTGTAAACTATTCAACTTACCGATTCCAGATTTCGTGTGAGTTATTAGACAGTGATAAGGAATGAGAGGATGCGATGCCAAAACGTTCTGGTAATAATAACGCAGTTTATAAATGTTTAATTCAAAAGTCATAAATAAACTTCTTCTGTTAATAATTTTTGATCTAATCAATATTTTTTGACTCTCGAGGGCTAATTTTGTAGATCTCTTTAAGATGAAAAACAGTACTTTACTGTTTTCTCGTGGAAATGAACGGAAAAAGTTATATGCGAAATACCCGAATTTACGTGAAAATTATACAATTAACCAGTCTGTAAACAATCTTCCCTCCATTTTTATGACTGTGGAAACTAATATGTTATTGTACATAATATTTAGCATCTATAGTGATATATTCAGCTTGCCGAAACAAAAAGTCACGTCCAACTCTATATTTCCTGGCCTATGATGCAAGTATATCTTTTATACTTCCGGTGTCTTCAATTTTATCTCCGCATCGAATCATAATTAAAATTTCAATTCTCTCTTTTTCTTTTCGAACATCAGAGAAGATGTTCGAAACATAACACCAAATGTTATTCAAAATGTAATTGATAATTTTGAACATCGAATTGGTCATTGTGCAATGGTTAATGGGGGTCACTTTGACCATTTGCTGTAATAAAATAAAAAGTAGAAGGGTAAATCAAGGAGAGATGTCGCATCAGGTGAGATGACGCACTGCTCGTTTTGGCACAATCATTGTTCATAGCGTATATTTGGCAACACCGGTAATTCTTATTATGTCAACACATATATACGTATCAAATACAGTTATATTTGAGTAGTGTTGGTGACAGTATTTTGTTAAATTTATTGAGGTTACACTAAATATTTTTACATCGTTTAGAGTCAGAAAATATACAGGTACGTTAAGTTATATTTTTATTAAGTTTTCAAGGATTTTGTTGTAGATAATGAGTAGTTAAGTGGTTCTAATCTCAATTTCACACATTTTCTCTAATGAATTTAGTTAAAAGTTGCTGCGTCAACTCACCTTATACTGTAAGGTCAGTTGACGAACGTATCAGTATGGAGAGTTGGCGCAATAATAGACACATCGTTTAAAATTTTATTTTGTCAAAAATGTTATTAATTTATCGTTTATAGCATACCGATGAAATATAAAAGAAATGGAAACGTTAGAAGAGGAGGGGGGCAATAGAATAGTTGTCTAGAGCAATCAGTGCTATCGATAGAGATGATATTCCTGAGGCAGGTCGCGAATTCGGTAGCCCTGGATGCACTTTGCGACGCCGGCGCCGAAGGAAATTTGAAGACCTCAAACTAAACCGTTTAGACCTTCAAGTACACTAGAAGCCCACAATAGGATAAATTAGTAAAGCTTAAGTTGAAAACACATGGATTTGTACCTACGAGATCCTTTATGCGCTTTATGGCTTTTGAGTTAGCAGAAAAACTAGAATTACCATCCAATTTCAACAAAATATCTCGCAAGGCAGGCTATGTATAGAAATAAAAGAACAATATGAAAACAATTACGTTTTCGTTCAGAGTATATGCTTCTTTGTCTAACTACAATAATGAGTATTTATATTTATTATTATTAATAAGTTTCAAAATAAACCAAAAGTAAATTATATGAAGTTTTAATACAAATTTATGAAAAAAATAAAAATGTGCGATCGTTTAATATACTGCGTTATCCCTCATCGATACCTAAAGTGAGATGACGCAGTCATAAGAAAAAAAAATGTTAGTTTTTACCAAAATCACCCACATTTTGTTATATTTGAAGTCATATTATATCATTATAGGTCTGTCAAACATGACCCAAGAAAATTGAAATTATTGCAGAAAGTGACAATTTCTATTTACTAATTGACCCGTTGAGGCAATTTTTTTAAATCTGAACTGGAAAAAAAATAAGAATTTTGTTCCATCATTTTGGGACACAGTATACAGCGTGGTAAAAAGTTCTGCATAAAATTCATATTTTCGTAAAACAATTTTTTTTTTTTGAAAAACGGTGAGACCCGTCTATTTTTATTTGATCCAGGGCACCTTGTTATGTGGAAATTTTTTTTTCTATAATTCACTTACGGCAACGATGACATAATTTTTTTTTAAATGACAACGCATATTTTTTTCGTTCGAAATTGATGACAGTGATAATTATCTAAACAACGGTGTGAAAATTTCGATGTCTTACATAACAATTTTTTTAGAAAAATGCACCTTAAGTTCTTGAATGCAATAATTTGCTGTTTACGGATCAAATGCCTTAGAAAAAAATTTATTCGGCAGAAAGCATTTCAGATAACTTAAGTTGCAACTGGTGTTATGTAATATTTGCGGAATTATTCATCAGATATTGTCAGGATCCTGATTAAACTGCAAAATTTAGAACCAAGTTCAACCGCACAAAATCCAAATAGTATGTAGCAAATTAAGGTCGACTTTTTGTCTTCGAGTTTGCCGATAAATTCCCCAAAAAAAAAAGATCCAAAGAAATGTTTACTTGAAAGGAGTAGATTACCTGAAATATTGAAGACTAAAAATCAGTACCGATTTAACATTCTTTGGTGAAATCGTTTAATTCGAAATGGCAAAACTTAGTGAACGCGAAAGAATTGATATTTTGAGGATGATTGGTTTCGGCGATAAGTTACGAACCCATCAAGAAGCTTGCCAATTATTTAATGCAACGTACCCTGACAGACCACCAATTACGCAATCTACGGTTAGTAGGGTACTGGCAAGGTTTGAGGAAACTGGTAGTGTGAAAGATGCTCCTCGTGCGGGTCGTCCTAGAGTAGATGATGAAACTAGATTGAATATCCTGGTGGAGCTCCAGGACAACCCTCATTCTAGTACAAGGTCGATTGCATTGAACAATGATATTTCACATGTAACTGTGGTGAACTTTCTCAAAAAAGAGAAATTTCACCCCTATAAGGGTCACTTGATACATGCATTGACTGAGGACGACCCAGACCGCCGTCTCCACTTTTGTGAAGATTTAATGCATCGATGTAACGGAGACCCCGACTTCCTCAAGAACATAATTTTTTCTGACGAGGCTACTTTTTATCTTAATGGATCGGTGCATCGACATAACTGCCGGTATTGGTCTCAGGAAAACCCGCACTGGGTGCAAGAAGTAGATCATCAGCACCCCCGAAAGGTGAACGTTTGGGCGGGAATAATAGGGCGTCGTATTTTAGGCCCGTATTTTTTCGAGGAAAATTTAACTGCTGCTCGCTATTTGGATTTCCTGCGGTTCGATTTGGTCCCAAGCTTAGCAGAGTTATTCCCGAACAACGAGGATCCTGATATTCCTGAGGAAAGAATTTGGTTTCAGCAGGATGGTGCACCGCCCCATTATGGAGTGCAAGTACGGGAGTACTTGAATAACACGTTTACTGGCCGGTGGATCGGGCGACGCGGAACAATCGAGTGGCCTCCGCGTTCGCCTGATTTAACACCTCTAGACTTTTTTTTGTGGGGCTATTTGAAATCGCGTGTGTACACAAACAGACCAGGTGATTTGGAAGAACTTAAAAACCGTATTCGTTTTGAAATAAATCAAATCGACCCGGGAATGCTTGAACGAAGTGTAGACGGCGTTTACACACGCTTAGGACAATGCCAAATGGTACAGGGTGGGCAATTCGAACAATTTCGCTAGACTTACACAAACATTAGTGTAATTTTACTCGTTTGAAATGTAATTTTGTCAACTTTGTCCTTTTCGGAGCCATTAATAGTGTAAGTAGACAATTATCACTTATAAGAACTTAAGGTGCATTTTTCTAAAAAAAATTGTTATGTAAGGCATCGAAATTTTCACACCGTTGTTTAGATAATTATCACTGTCATCAATTTCGAACGAAAAAAATATGCGTTGTCATTTAAAAAAAAAATTATGTCATCGCTGCCGTAAGTGAATTATAGAAAAAAATTATTTCCACATAATAAGGTGCCCTGGATCAAATAAAAATCAACGGGTCTCACCGTTTTTCGAAAAAAAATTGTTTTACGAAAATATGAATTTTATGCAGAACTTTTTTACCACGTTGTATATAACAACCGCGTAATACAAATTATCATTTTAATACAAATGTTCAATTTAAATTGTGTGCCTATCGTAAAATAATGTATTTTTTTTGTCCAAAAACTATTGTTATCAAATTTGTTTCAAATTAGCGAAGATATTTAGGACATACATATTCTTAAATGACAATATTAGCTATTGAAAAAAATCTGGAGTAAATTACTTGTAGGGGTGATGCAACAAAATCGAAAGATCAAGGAATTATTCAATAAACACCTTTTCAATGCGTGTGTAATTTAATTTTTGTAACTTTTTCCATATTTATGGAAAAAAACTGAAAGTTTCTCTTTTTGTTTGAAGAGCCATAAATCCATAGGGGAGAGAGCGAAGAAATTTTTTACGTGAAAGACGCTTAATTTTCAACGAACGAGTAATCGCCTCCTTAATTTTACGCGTTTATTTATTGACACCCTGTATATTTATAACCACCCAAGCTCTCCACACCCTTTCATTAGTAAGTATTCCTTTATAATTACTACAACCTAAGCGCATGATTACGGTGTAAGTTTGAAAAGAAATGGTCCCGAATGGAGACCATCTCCGTTGGAAATTATATTTCTGGCAAATACCTACGATAATGAAAAATTCCTTATTCCCCTACAAATGGCGGAGCCCCTCTAATGATGCTCGAACCCTATCTTTTAATCTAACACAACGGGCCCGGCGGAAAAAGCCTGCGACCCGTGTTTATTGATTCGTACTTGGCAGCGCAAAAAAACTTTACCCTGTTTCGCAAAGGCCGTGCCGCTTTTTCTCCCGTAAGAAATATGCTCATTAATTCCACTTCCATTTGGAAGTGAGAAGTGCAATTAATTTAAAATAAAATTATACTCTAAATAAAGGGAAACAAATTGCCTCGTTTTACTTTTATTTCGCCAGAGCCGACGCCCGCTCGGCGTGAGCGCCGTTTACGGGGGTAAGGGGGGGGGGGTGCCCCGCACCCCTAGAAGTCCGGTAATAGTTAACTAAAAGGACAACAGGACGATTTTCTGCAGAAAGGAACCAACTCACGTGATGGTTGAACTGAGTAAACAGTGATCAAAGTTTTGAACAATTCTAAAATTCCTAATCAATTTGACACTTATTGTCGATTTATGTAGTTGTAGAGAAGTATTTTAGTTATTCAGTTGTGAAAGATTTTTGCAACTAATATAAAACGAAAACAAAAAAAATATACTTTTGTGGGTTAGTTCATTCTGCAATTTATAAAAAATACAATATGATTGAAAGACAATATATTTTATTTTTCAGCAAACAAAAATACATTTATATAAATATCGCTTTAATAGAACCACTAACTTTCTTGATCAACTTATCATTTCAGACTGGAGTTTTTCCGGAGATACTAAAAATAGGGAAAATAATTCCTGTTCTAAAAAAGGTGGATCCACAGTTATTAAATAATTACAGGCCAATTACTGTGTCCTGTGGTTTCTCAAACATTTTTGAATACGCCTATCTAGATAGACTAATGTCGTTTATAAATAAATATAGTATTTTCACTACTCATCAACATGGATTTCGAGCAGGATTTTCAACTACTACTGCCATACATTCTTTTTACGGTAAAATTGTTAAATGTATTGACATGGGTGAGTGCCCCGTAGGCATCTTTTGTGACCTTAGTAAGGCATTCGACTGCATACAGCATGATAACTTACTACAAAAATTGTATAAGTATGGTGTCCGGGGTTCTGCTTTAAACTGGATTTCTACTTTTTTAAAATATAGAAAACAATATGTGTCTATTACTTCTACAAGTGATGACTTTACTAATGACTTTAAATCTGAATCTAATTCCATTCACATGGGTGTTCCTCAAGGTTCAGTCCTAGGCCTTGTACTATTTATTCTTTATATAAATTCATTGGAGCGTTCGATAGGTAATAATTTTTTCACAATGTATGCTGATGATTTATTATTAATTATTTCAAATAAGTCAACAAAACACCTGACTAATCTAGAAAATACATTGTACAATGTGTGTAAGTGGTTCAGCTGTAATAACTTATATTTAAATACCGACAAAACTAAATTAATTAGATTTCACATTAGACAAAAAAAAATGCGAGTCTGTTGCTGCAAATATTAACAACTGTACTATTAGTAGTGATGAAACAGACTGTGTCAAATTTTTAGGAGTTACTTTGGATGATACATTAAATTGGAAAATGCATTGCAATAATCTTATATCTACATTAAGTTCAGTAAGCTACTTAATGAAGTGTATGAAAGAAATTTTGAGCGAACAACAATTGTTAAATTTATATTATGCGTACGTGGAGTCTAGATTGCGATACGGAATATGTTTTTGAGGTAACTCTACCTTGTCTCATTCAGTTTTTGTCATACAAAAACGTATTTTAAGAATAATTGCTGGCCTGCCAAGTCATCGTACATGTAGAGATATATTTAAGAATTTTAATGTTCTTACGTTAGTATGATTATTTATTTTTGAAATGTCTGTGTATATGTCTGTATATATATTACTATGAAATCGACCAAAGTGGGATTAATTCAAGAGCGATTTTCTCAGAAACCGTTAAAGATAACGATTTGAAACAAGAGTACCTTTTTAACGTAAAACAGTTCGGGAAAACGGAATTTGCTGTCCAATTTGTTAAAAAGTCAAAGATGAAAAAGTTACACACGCAAAGTACCAAGGGCCCCCCGTACCCACTCCAATGGACCTTGTGGAAATAAATGGATTAGTCCATCAAATTGCTCATCAAAATTTAGCTGTGTGTACCAAATTTCATTCATTTATCACAACGCGATTGAGAGATATTGCAAATAAATGATTTCCATTCCTCCCTCTTCAATGGGTCCCTGTGCCCTTAGGAAGCATTTCCGGACCCATGTTCATATGAACTTTTTTACTTAGTTTTGATCATAGAATCGGCCTGTTCAGGGTTGGCAGCTAATTATGAGACACCCTGTATATAATAATGAGTCTTTAATTCTCAATAAGGATATACATACAATCAATACCAGACAATGCTATGATATCCGAATTCCTTTTGCAAAATATACCATAACAGCTAATTCACCAGATTGTTTGGTATTTAAGATATATATCCATTTACCGAGTGAACTCAAGACTGATAAGATTACAATATCTCAATTTAAACAAAAACTAAAATTATTTTTAGTAGATAAGTGTTTTTATTCTTTATTGGAATTTTTTTTCTGCTGTTGTGTCTTAGGTTAAGTGAGTATATGTTTATTTGACTATTGTTATACAATCCTTTTTTGTCCACAACAAGATAAATAAATATAAAAAAAAATATATAAATATATATATTTAGTTTTCTATTTCAAAATCTGAAAGTCCTGTAAAGCCATCAATGTCATCTTCTAAGCCTTACTCGCCTTGTAAATTTTTGAAAAATCTTTGCAATCATTAGGAATCATAAGGGATCAAATGTATTATTGATCTGTAAAAGCTTTTGCGCTGGGTCTGCCAACCTGCTTTTTTCGAATGTCTACTTCAACATATGACTCGTCCTGAAAATTTTGCTACAAAAATATAGAAAATGGCTTATCTTTATCAATGTATATTTCGCGAGTTTTTAGCCAGCTCACCTTTTCTTTATTGATATCAACTTTTCTATTGCATATCAAGTTTTTCTCAATTCCAGCTGTGCTTTGGAAGTCTGCAGATTCCATACGATTAACTTGAAATTTTTTTTTTTCGGCATTCTTTCATTACTCGAATATAATCATCTGGAAGGTTAGTGGCTGCTGATGTTTCAGCGCACATTCGACATCCAAAAAGTCAGAATCATTAGGTAGAAAACTGTGACCTGAGACTAGAAACTATGAGATTCTAGTATAGTCTTCATCATGATGGTCATTTTAATATTACGATTTTGCCCGCCGCAGGAATCGGACCATAAAATTAATTCTTTCTCTTCTGATGACACTTCTTCACCTATGTGCTTGCTCAAGCACGAACCAATTTCTTGAGCCCCACGTCCCGCTTCATTTTCTAACCATACATAAAAATATGACTTATTATTTGAACCGCTATGTATCCCTAAGTTATAAAGCCATATCTGACGTTTATAAAATAATATCCCTGTTACGGAAGTCTTGGTAACGGCAAAGTTTTTTCAAGATCGAAACTGAGACACTCAATCCAGTTTGTTTGTTATGCTTTATCCATATCTTCTTTCATTTGTTTACTTGCACTTTGCCAAGCTCTTATGTGTACATCATGTTCTTCTATAATTCTTTGTTTTTCTTCAGCACTCAGAGCATTTTGACTATGTGCTTGATAAGTGACACAAGTATTACACGTATCTTTTTTCAAAGTCTTGAATCTTAGGTTGAACTCAGACAAAAATATGCGCCGATAAGTAACAAAACTCACAGGTTTATCGACTTCTTCAGTATATTTTTTATACATTAATGGAAGTGTTAATTCTGGTGGTAAAAATTTTGCATTAGAAGTCTGTTCTCTCCTATAATGGCTTTTGTATTTCGGTATTGCATCTATTTGATTAATAACTATATGTCTTCTCTCTTTTTCAATTTTGTTTTTTCCACCTTGATTTTTACCTCGTTTATCAGTGATGCTGCTTGTTCGCAATTTTTTTAAAGCCGTATTTACTCTGTTAGTTGATATACCTAAAGTCTTAATAAAAGTCTCACGGCATACTTCAATATTTTCTTTAAGCAAGTAGCGTCTTGAAAATTGCCTAGATCTTATCCCTTGCCCATATTTTCCTTTTGTATGTTCCTCCCTTACTACTACTCCAATGAAAGCAGTCTGAGTATCATAACTAGACAATTCCCAGTATTTTTCAAATTGTTCAATTCTGTCCTTTTTCAGTAATCAAAGTACAACATTTCCGCACACATTGACATTGAAAAGACCCATCAAAAGCTTTCTTTTCAATCACTTTCCTTTTGTAATCACATTGACGTTCACCTCTATTCCTGGCTGTTTTATTTTCTTTTCTGGTCACATTTTGGTACTTCCCACACCCACATAGAATAGAACCAACCCAGATGGTTCTATTCTACATATTTACCTACCGGCCAGTATTGAGTGTTGGTTGGTACAGCGGCCAATAGATGTAGCTACATTCATCTGGTGGGTTGGATCTATTCTGTAGTATAATTTTGAATACATTCACAGCCTGAAGATCTGCGATTTTATGGTTTTGAGGGTTGGTTCCTTTCTGCAGAAAGTCGTTTACTGCCAGTAAATGCAGAGTCATCACAGGTCAACAGTAATTGCAGTCATTCCATTTGGTCAAAAGGTGCTTATGTTCTATTTAGTTTTAGGATGATTTTTTTTTAACCTGAAACTTTTACATATTTCAATAACTAAGCACTGCGAAAAAATGCCCATAACAAAAATTTAATCATTCCGCGGAAGAATATATTAGTGCTCTTCTTGTAAATGGGGTAAGGGGTAACATTGAAATCATAAGTAGGAACCCCTATTTTTTATTGCAGATTAGGATTCTACGGCTGAAAGTACTTCGAAGAGTACATTATTTTTAGAAAATAAAATTTTACATTAGAAATTGGATCCCGAATGGTAAAAAACCTAACCTTAAAAAAATAGAACTTAAAATGTAATGGGAATGTAGCATAACTATCGCCCTCTATGAAATATACAAAAAATAATTAGACCAGCGTATTTGGCATCCTTAACAAACCCTGAATTCCAAATTTCATAAAAATATTTCTCACCGTTTGGAAATTTTCGTAAAAATTTTATTTAAAAAAATTTATTTTGTCGCTCTCTATCTCGAAAACAAGAGGAGATAGACATATAGTTCACGAGACAAAAAAATCTTATTTTTTGTCGTACTATCACCCCCTGTATGTAGGGAGATCTTTTTGAAACACCTTGTATAATCACATAGAGTACGTACAATTTTGTTGAAAAGAATTCCAAGAAAAGAATAAGCCAATAAAGTTGTGTTGTCGGAACTTCAGTAACAATTTATCGCACCAGAGCCATGCATTGAAATTTCGGCATTATTTTCAGAATATTAAAATATATATTTATAAGGTAATATAAAGTAGATTTTTTGGATTAAAACGTGTTTTTTATTTCTTTTACAGTACAGTAGAGTACACATCATAAATAATTTGGAAGACAATACAATTATAAATACACTGCTACAAGAAAAAGGAATAAACAAAGAAACATGGTATTTAAGTAACCTACCCGCCACGCTACCAATGTCTTTCTACTCGGGCGCCGAATGTGGTTAATTCCAAGAAAGTGAAGCAGGGGTCTTCTTGGAATTCTATCTCAACGAATATCGTACGGGCTACGAGTATATTTGAGTGTACATTTTCTTCTTACGATTTATTGTTACCTTTTACATTTTAAGGTGTATTACAGTTTTTAAAATTGTGAATTTACACAGGATCTAGCGGTTTACACATACTCCGCATACCACTCATGGTATTCATTGAAACATATTATTATTAAATAAAATTGACATGTAAATGATTTAACTTTGTGTAAATATAGAGGGTGACTGATAAGTATATGGTATACCCTCGGAAGTGTATAGGGGAGGTCAAAATAACCGTAGTTTGTCATAAGAAAAAAATTCCTAAAGTGGCCCCTGATGGAGATACAGAGCTCCTTATTTACGGATTTTCGACTGTAACTTTTGAACCGCCTTGTATAATTTAATGAAATTTTAATGTTCTATGTAGGCCATAAAGGCTCATAAAACTATATAGTCCAAGCATTATAGAGAAATGCTTACAGAAATTATTACCTGGACAAAAAAATATGACCGTATAGGAAATTAAATTTTAAATTGAGTTTCTCGTCCTTTAAACTCAATCCAAAATGGCGAACATGGTTAAAAAAATTGCAAAGTTGCAAAAAACGGTTTTTCTAAAATAACTAAAAAAATATTGCGCCGATTGAAAAATTTTAAATGAGAAAGTTGTAGGTATTAAAAAGATCTATCGACTAATTTTTTGTAAGTATCGATTACTTTGTTACTTTTTGAGATATGTCGAAAAAACCGTTAAAAATCTTATCTTTTCTCTTCTTCTATAACTCGTTTACATTTACGTTTCGATACTTGCTATTTACTGCAAGCATAGCCAGCGGCAAGCCAAAAAAGTACATTTTTGAAAAGTTTAAGAATATTAATTATTTTTCGAGATATATCTATTTTTTGAAAAAAAAGGCGCTCTCGAAAATTGACTAGATCTTATCTGCCCTACAGTAACGATTTTCGGTTTATTTTCTTCGTAACGAGTTATATTATCACGCTGTTAAAAGATGTTGACAGCGTTGAGAGCGACAGTGTTGAATCGAGTTTAACGAACTAGAATTTAAAATTTAATTTTCTATACGGTCATATTTTTTTTTTGTCCAGGTAATAATTTCTGCAAATTTAACATTAGGCCGTGACAGAATGCCTGGACTAATACTATGGTAGATGTTTTGCATTGTCAGGGAATCTGAAAACTGAATTTTTAAATACTTTGGTCATTCCTCTTTGAAAAAGATAAGTACTCAACATTTGTTTCAATAAAATTAGCCCTCTGAATACTGTAATAAAACACCAGTCGTTTTTATGTCCTTAATAATGTTATTAATAACCCTTGTCAAAAGTACACAAGACTAAATAATGGAGCTTTATACCTATAGTGAATAATATGTTGACATGCATCTACATAATTTATGGACAAGCACTCGGAAATAGTGTTGAGGCAAGAAGAATTTATTCTGATTGATTTCCAATTCAACGTTTACCGAATTCTTGAAAGGGTTGATCGTAGCTTACGAGAAAGAGGTAAAGAATCAAGTGAAATAAAATAATGCTAAAAATAACTAGGTAATCTCTTGCTAATCCAGTTTAGAAAGTTTTTTGCCTCATCGTGGTGAAGAAGGGTCTCCAAGAAGAGCAAGAAACCCACAGTTAGAGGAAGAAATTCTGGATGGGATTGCTGAAAATCCCTCTAATAGTATAAGAAAGCTGTCGGTCCAAGTTCATGCGACAAAGTGGGCTGTTCATAAGACCCTTCCAGAACAACTGCTACATTCTTATCACGTACATGCCATGTCTCCCGCTGATTATCCTGTAAGTGTCAATTGCGCAAATTTAGGCAAAATACAAATTTTACTAGTATTTTTTCATTCACGGACGCAGCCGGTTTCACGAGACGGAGTAATAAATTGCCATAATTTTCATATCTGTCATGAAGATAATTCCCATGCAATACTACAGACAGAGCACCAACAAAGGTTCATGGTTAACATATGGGCGGGGATTATCCCGTTCTTTTTTGAAGACAGATTAAATCGTGCCATATATTTGAAATTCTTGGAACAAAACTTAAACCGTTTATTAGATAGAAAATTGTGGACCTGTTTTATGGCCACCGAGGTCGCCCAACTTAACTCCATTGGATTTGTTTTTATGGGGAAATTTACAGAGGCCTATCTATTCGACGTCAGTTCACACCAGGGAAGACTTGATGGACAAAATAACACACCAATGCAACGAAATCCTGAGTTCAGAAATCAGTGATCTAGTGTGTAACGTTACATAAAATTTTTATGAAGAAAATCATGTTTTCTGATATTATAAACTTGTCCGCCCCTCTACTTCTTACCGGGTTAACGACACACATGTCGCTCAACGTAAACTGTTTGGCAGATAGTGCCCCCAGACGGCGAGATATGGAAGTGGCGGGCTTAAAGGGCCCTTCCCAATTATCGCCCACCCTTTTGTTCGATACGTGGACGGGGCGATTTTTATCGTTCGATTTAAAAATTAGTCGCCCACCCGCCCTGAAAATAAAAACGGGAATGTTTATTTAAATTATGGATAAAGGGTTCCCCTTTTTGAATAATTCCATTCCGTTCCGTTAGTAGGGCCCAGATTTCACTTCCGCCATGCCAGAATGGACGTTTTATTTACTAAAATATGGCACCATAAATAGTAAAAACAAATCACCACATTCTTACAAAATATAGTTTTTCTTTGTAAGATGAAATTAAATTGACTGCCATTATTGTAACAAGTGATTAGACTAAAAGGAACAAAAATTGATTGTACGATATAGGTCACATAGTTTACAAAAAAATCATAAACTTGATATTCTTTTAAGACCAATAGTTAGCTAATAAAATATTTATTGGAAATTAGCAAATAGACCGTTCAAAATAACTCATTTACAGAAAAAAAAAAAGAAAATGATTACCTGGACTTTAATAAGTGGAAATGGTAAAGAAGCTTATAATAAACCTAAAAAAAATAAATGCGTGAGCAGGGGCGGCGGAGGGTTGATTTGGGGGGTTGAAAAGTTATTAAAAATTGTATCACTGGCGAAAGTTGACGTCAAACAAAAAAGTATCCACTACAAAAGTTGTAGATCATACAAAAATCTACAACTTTTGTAGACGTCACTTTTTAACATAACCTCAAAATTTCCGAGAAAAAGGCGAAAAACAGTTTATTTTTTCTGATTTTTCGTTTTTTATTTCTCATTTCCGCAAAAATAATTTAATTTTGACGAAACTTGGTGAAAGTATACCTTTCTCTGTCTTAAATAACACAAATATTTTTAGATAAGAAAATCAAGAAGTGTCCCAGATATTTATTTTTTTCGGCCTGAAACACTTCTTTTTTCAAAGAAAAATTCTACTTCAAAAAATCATCGTACAGAGTTCTGCTGATAATAATTTTTTTCGTTTTGGCATGAACTTTTTGGTGAAATAATAAAATTTGTAATAACAGTTCAAAGACATGCTCAAAAATGCAAAAAAGTAAAAAATGACTTGCAGCAATGAATTTTTCAGTAATTGTTGATAATTTGTTTAAATTTAAAAAAATCAAAAACTGATTACACTATTCAATTGCACGGAAAAAATACAAAAAAACTGTCTCATTGTTTGACCCAGAACTATTTTTGTACAGTATTGCTATAAAGATAAGTCGAATAGTCAATAAATAAAATAAATAATAATTTTTTTCCGTAAGATCGATTAGTGTACTTATTTTTTTTAAAGTTTGATGAATTCATAGATTTACAGTCTGTCCAAGATAAGGATGGCATAGTATTAGGAAACGGTAAGAGATACGGAGTGGCTCAGATTAGAAAAAAGTTGTTTTTTTATACCTAACAATATGCTGTTTAGAAAAGTTTTAAAATTCGGGGTAGTTCCGGAGATATCCGGAAAAACCCGATATTTTGCAAAATTTATTAATTTAAAATAAATTACATATTTACAATGCCACTTTTTTCGCTCTATACAATGGCGTCAACATTGCAAACCGCCGTTTCATCTTCGAGGGGCCATCATCGGGTTAATTTTTTTAAATACGTCGCTTATTTTTATGACAAAATCTAGTCATTTTTAATTCTGAATTAGAGAATATTACTATTGGAATCGCTTAAAAAGTTTGCTTGTTTTAGCTATAATTTAAAATTTCTCCTGAACGCTTTCAAAATATCTATTGGATGAAGTCACAACAGTATAAAAGTCAATACCGCACAAAATATCCAACAATTTTTTACTACTATTAGCAATACTAATTAGAAATAATAAAATATTTCATAAATTCGTATTATTTTTTTTAGGTAAGTACAACTTTAAATTATGGATTAAAAAAAATTGTTGGACATTTTGTGCTGTATTGACTTTTATTCCTTCTCTCTCTCTCTCTCCTCCAATAGATACAGGTATTTTGAAAGCATTCAGAGCCGTACTCAGGAAACATTTTTAATGATAGCTAAAAACCTTTTTAAGCGATTACAATAGTAATATCATCTAATACAGAATTAAAAATGACTAGATTTTGTCATAAAAATAGCAGCGATATATTTAAAAAAATTAATCTGATGATGGCCCCTCGAAGACGAAACGTCGGATTGCAAAAATGTTGACGCCATTGGATAGAGTGAAAAAAGTGGCAATGTAAATAAGCAATTTGTTTAAAATTCGTTTTCAAATATAAAGAAATAATACGATTTTGCAAAATTTCGGGTTTTCGGATTTCGCGTCAACAGTAGACTTTGCAGTTAATACATACTTTGTATTGCTGAAATCTCAAATCATCCAGAGATAATTTATCATTTGTGCATTTGTAATTCGACTTAGATGATTATAGCAATACATTCAAAAATAAAATTTTGGTTTAAACAATGTTTTTTTTATTTTTTTCCGTAGAATTGAATGGTGTAATCAGTTTTTGAAATGTTTTTAATTTAAACAAATTATCAACAATAACTGAAAAATTCATTGTTGCAAGTCATTTTTTACTTTTTTGTATTTTTGAGCGTTTTTGAACTGTTTTTGAACAGATTTTTTTATTTCACCAAAAAGTATATGTCAAAATGAAAAAAAAAATAATTACCGGCAGAACTCTGTACGATGATTTTTTTAAGTAGAATTTTTATTTGAAAAAAAAGTTTCAGCACAAAAAAAATGAATATTTTAGAAACTTCTTGATTTTTTTTATCTAAAAAAATTTGAAGTTATTTAAGACAGAAAGGTATACTTTCACCAAGTTTCGTCAAAGTTAAATTCTTTTTGCGGAAATGAGAAATAAAAAGCGAAAAATCAAAGAAATACCAGTTTTTCGCATTTTTCTCAGAAATTTTGAGGTTATGTTAAAAAGTGACTTCTACAAAAGTTGTAGATTTTTGCACGATCTACAACTTTTGTATTGGATACTTTGTTTGACGTCAACTTTCGCCAAAAATCCCAATACTACAATTTTTCAACCCCCCAATCAACCCTCCGCCGCCCCTGCGCACGCATATTTTTTTAGGTTTATTATAAGCCCTTTTACCATTTCCACTTATAAGTCCAGGTAACAATTTTTTTTTCTCCAAATGTATTTTAGTTGGACTATTATTAAATTTGTTTATAAAAACTATACTTTTAATTAAATAATGAATTTTTTTAACAATATTTTGGAATGGCAATAAGGTTTTCAATATCACAAATTTAAAAAAAATTCAAATCATCGTATTGATATAAAGAAAGGTGTAATTAAATATTTCTATAATAGAGCCAAATTCCTCAAAAGATGAAATTTTTAATAGTGAATTTAAATTCATAAAAAAAATTACTAATAAAGTCAATACCTTGAGAATTTTTTTGAAACATGCCTAGGACAAGCATTTTAACGAAAAAACTAAATTATTTTCATAAGTATCTAATACAAAATTGTATAACTTCACTAATTAATTAAAAATTACAATTTTTTACTCTTAAAACAAAAATGCACGATGTAAACCCTTAATAATTTATGTATTTCTTATTTTATTGCACAGAAAAATAAACAGACAGTTTATTTTTTCTTATAGACAAAATAGTATTATAAAAAAAGTTGTTTACTGTAGCATTAATTTATAAACTCTCATACCAGCTGTAATATCATTGCTTTGCTGCAATATGGAAAAAACTAAAGCACATAAATATTACCATATTCGTGATAGAAACATTACATAGTATGTTCAAAATGGTCTACTTTAACTATACAGAAATTTACTCTCCTTTGCTTATTTTACAACTGTTATTCTGTTATATTGTTAATTTCTCGAATAATAATTGTTGCCTCTAATTCTTCGATGCTGTATTGAAAATAGTACTCAGACGTGCAAACACAAAATAATCTAAAGATGTTACAACTGGCTAGTCACAACTCTTGATTAATCTATTATCATAAAATCTCCTATCTTGTGAAAATTGAATTGTTGTTCTTGGAATACATGATGAAAATAATCTACTTGCTATTCTTATATAACTCTGCTAAAAATGGCTCTCAAATAAGGGTTCGATATCTTTCAGCATTTACAATTTCATAGAAGATCATAGGCACTAGTAGGTATACGTCTTCTTGATATCGCCACCTAAACGCCTATGAGGATTTTCTGTAGCCCAGGTTCTATAATTTTGGCAGTTTACATAACCTGATATGTGAATTATAATTTATATTTGCTAAAAATCACTCACAGTACTGTCCCACATAGTCCATTGGAAACAATTCCTGGACAACAGTTAGCTTGTGCAGTTTTTTTAAACTTTAGTGCATGTTCCAATTGGAAGTCCTAAAAATGAAAATTTTAGGATATAAACTATAATATTGATTTCAAATAAAAATTTGAGTTGACATATTTTAGAGATCCATTCTACACTGGATTTGAGAATATTTGCAGGAACTTAATAAAAAAAAATTACCATTAATTCGATGAAATACCCAAAAAACATGCTGTGAAAACAACTCATCAGTTTGTATGTCCGATTAAATATAGGAAACAATAAAACTATGGCAGAAAATAAATTGAAACGATAACAGACACGGACGACTGCTGTTACTGAAAAATGCACAAATGTCAATTTAGCGTCATCAGTCATAATGATTCGTTCACAATGAACAAACCATTGAGACTACGCTTGAGGTAATACAATTAGTAATTACCAGCCAGTGAAACAAAATATTGTGTTTCAATCATTTTATTCGTTTAATTTTACGAAAATTTAATTGTCAGCGCGAGGGAAATAAAACTATTGTCCTATACAAAATTGGTCACGTGGCTTATAACATTGATGAATGCTGTGTACAACCAATCACTTAAAAAAATTGTTTGATTTTAACACCTTACGACAACTAGCTTTCTGTCTTAATTTGTCCAACCCTTACTAAATGTTACAATTTTTCGTTGCCTACGGTGACATAAATAATACAGTCGTCATATTGTTTGTATCTATTACCGTTTTGTGCTGAATTTTGGTAAAAAAAAAATAGATTCGAGCGATGTTGAAGGGGAGATAACAGAAATACTGAAAGAAGCAACACAAGATTTACCGCAGGAAATGTCTAGGGCAAGGTAGAAAAGGAATCCGATGTATTCCTGTCACGCAATGGTTTCCCGCAAAAAAACACTAAGCATTGATGGAAATACTCTAAACGATTATTTTAACACCAAAAAAATCTTCACTTTGTTATTACTACACCATGCTGAAAATCCCTTTGGCTGTGAAAAAGAAAGTAAACATTGAAAAATACCCCAAAACAATAGTGTTTCTTAAGAAGAAATCAGTTGGATACAGGGCTAAAATATCCAGCGTATTTAGTAGAAAAAGGGTGTATAAATTATTTATGGAAGTAGTGAACAACGACTTTTTGATGACTGAAACTCTAGAAAATGTTGTTATTGTTTCAGGTTGTCTTAGCCATATGATTAGCAGGAGTTTGTCTCGAGAAGTCTTGAGCAAAATAATGTTAAATGACATCGAACAACTTTCTTTTATTAACATTCCCGATTCAAAAACAAACGTAAGTAGATCATTTGTAGTCTATGCCTACGCAGGAGGAGAAATATTGTCACGTAACACACAATCGATTGTTTTTATTTTATAAGAAAGAAAAGTGTACCAATCAAGTTGTTAGAATAAACTTCATTAAAAAAATATGATACCAGACAGTTTTCTACCTTCCTAAATTACCAGATCGACGTCCACTACGCTATTGGCAGATGCAGGAGATCTCATGACACTGAAACGTCGCGATGCAGCAGAGGGATATATGACCGATTTCAGTAAAAACTAAGATTGAAACAGGGAAGAAAATCAGTTGGGTTGAAAAACGATTGAATTTGTCGAATCAACAGCTGCAACATACTTAACCATCTCCTCTGTTAAGACGTATTTTAACTATTCTGTATCATATATTAAATTAGATAATGTTATTAATTCGATCCAAAAAAAAAACAATCAGTTAAAATAGATGTATAGTAGCCCAGCATTAATCAATTAAATATTCACTCAATTAGTTAATTGATTAAAAAAGTAATTGCGATTAATTTAATTGTAGTTAAAATTAATTGCAATTGAACTATTAACTGCACGTTGTACTAATAAATTATCCTGCTTCAATACAGACAGACACTTTAATTTTATGTGAACAGATATTTGCATCGAAATGATTACTAAAATGTGATTGTCAATATTAAATTTAAATTGATAAGTGATTGTCAAAAATAACTTAAATTAACAAATTATTCACAAAATTAAACTTAAGTTAAGGTGGTCATATCCCTGGGCGAGAAATAGTCAAATTTCTGGCGTTTTTGTATGGAGGACTAAGCAAGTAAATGTTATAAGAATATTTACATGTGGAGTTATATATAAAAAAGTTAGTATTTTCGTAGATTTCAGTACCTAAAACCTTGATGGTTTGATCGTTTTTTGCACATGTTTATTCGTTTTACTGCGGCGCCTTTGAAAATACCCAGATGACATGACATAACATTCCTGTTATTTGATAAGCTTTAGATTATTCAGTTATTAAATGTTTGAAATTATTGTCATAATTAAACTTTTCTTCTAATCTGCCTTTAATTAAAATTGATAAAAAGAAAAGTAGGCGGCTTCTATTTTTTGTATATAGTATGCATCAATAAGTTTTAAATATTTGTGTTTAATCAAATGCATTGATTGACAATTGATTAATTTTTTTTTAATTAAGGAAACTCACGACTAACAATTAATTAGTTGTTAATCGCGTGTTTTCACAATAGCAATTAATTAATTTTTAATTGCAATAGGTGTGATTAACAATTAATTAATTGTTAATATTTAATTGTCCAACAATTTAATTGTACGCAACACTGCATAGACATCGATATGTATATAATTTTTTTTTTATTTTGGTTCATTTTCTTCAATTTTTTGCGTAAAAACTACGAATGCTACAAGATTTCACCAAGATACTTACTACGATAGTAGTGATTGTAGTGAGTATTTGTTGTACTTGAGTAGTAGTGATAATGATTGTCTAAAATTGAAAAAAAAAAAATGCGTAAAAACTATGATTGCTACAAGATTTTACCAAGAGCACGAAAATCTCGAAAAAGGACTGATGCATCAATAAAAATAAAATGAATAAATTCCAGCGACCAAATAAAAAGTTCTGGTAATTCTTGTACCAAGACACTCAAGAATTTATTACTAGTCCTAGGCAGATGGACGCGGTTGCTTCATCAAAACATGAGTTTTACTTAGGAACGAGTCCACAGCAAGTTTCATTAAAATCCATCGTAACATTCTCCAGATATTACAAATAACATATTTTTTTTCAAGAACTTTGACAATCAATAGCAGAGGAACCAGACATTTTTTCTTAATGAAAGTTATTTAAAAATCGTCTTCTTTTGAGCCAAAGAATGTCGCAGTACCTTTTTGATCATGTGCTTATGGGACATCCTGTATAGTTAATTTTGTTGAAACGTGTTGCATTTGATTTAATAGAAAGGAGATTTGAATTTGTATATTACAAATTTCCACAAATTCTGGGAAAATACAAAAATAGATGTTTCCATATAAATTTCCATATACAGAGTGATTCAGTCACAACGTCATTTATTTTAACCACGTATTCGGAAGACCACTAACGACAGGAAATCGAGAAAAAAAAATTATTAGACCTTTTAAACTAACACTAATCGGGCGCCCTACTTCGCACCATATTTTATGACAGTGAACGCCAGCGGACTACAGAACGTTCGAAGGTTGAGGCGAAACAGCTGATTTCCCCAATCGTGTTGAATTTTGCAATTGTTTTCTAAATTCAAGTACGGCAGATTCCAACTAAATTAAAGTGCAATGGAGCCGTACTGGCATTTTAAATAGGTAGCAAAATGTCACTAGGTGTACGTACTACAAACTGAATAATTCGTTGAACGTAATACTAAAATACTTCTTAGAAATTCAGGGAAAACTTGAATTTGATAGTCTCTTTTTCTTCTTAAGAAAAGTTATAACTAGAGTTGTGGAATTCTTTATTGTTAAAGCAAACTTCGGATCGTTACGTCATGCAAAGTATAAGAAAATCTCCCAGTTTGTTACATAAATAGCAATTGCCGTACTGTTTTCCTCAAACATCACCGAATGGAAAAGAAAGTGAAAGTAAGAATTATAATTGAGTTTGAATTATTAATGAAGTTGGAAGGAAAACAGTCCAAGGAAGCGGAATTATTATAGAAACTTTGGCTATAAGGTAATGCAAATGAACTGATTTCACGTAATAAAAATTCCGTGTCATTTTCAAAACTTCCTTAACGATACGTAGGGGTGGGGGCGAAGGAGATCCGGCAATTCAATTTGTCTCTCTCTATTGTTGCTCGCTTGTCCTTAGATCGTAATAAATTTTTATTTTGTTTCGGGAGTTTTATTCAGGAATTTATATTTTGCTTAATAAAGGGAATTTTATACAAAAGCAAACTTTGCCCAAAGGAAGGTGAAATAGGAAATAAGATAAAACCTAATTATCCTTCGAACTTGAACTGGTGAAATTTGGGCGAACTTATAATTAAATTTTTTTGTTCGGATTTACGCAGGCGAAATCAGCTTAGCGCAACGCTTATAATTTAATAAAAGCTTCGAAATTGGTATCACCCACACATCATTGTTCGCCACCCTCTTATTCTTTAACTTCTAGTTTAAATTTACTTAATTTTACACAGTTGCTTGGATTTTTTTACATGAAAATACAGGGTGTCCGGTAAGTACCTCCTAATCTCTCGGGAGTGTATAGGGGAGGTCAAAATAAAACTAGTCCTTCCTATAATTTTTTTTCCTAATGTGCCCCCTAACGGAGTTATGGGGGGTCAAAGGGGTACCTAGAAATTAACGTTTAGGGTTATAACTTTGAAACCACCCTGTATATTTTAATAAAATTTTCGTACGTTGTATTACACATGGAGCTCTACGATTTGATGCTAAAATCAACTTTTTGCTATTATCAGGTGTCCAGAAACGGACTGGCCCTATCACAATTTTTCTCAAAATTTTGACAGAAGTAATTTTATCAAACTGAAAATATTATTATTAGATACTCTGAAGGTTTTTCTTTAAAAATGGTACTCTTTATTTATTTCGAAAAAATGAACGGTTTGCGAGATAAATCGGTTTTGAAAAAAATTGGTAACAAATACAACAACAATTAAAATTTATTTTTTTTACATATTATTTCATGCATTTAATTTCTTTAACTTTATCAAGTCCAGAAATCTTTGAACGGGTTGGCTATACTTTATGAGCAAGTAGTGACCAATTAAAAATAACATTTGAAAAATAACTTACTTACAAGACATGCAACAAAGAACATTCAACAATGAACAAAGGTACCTAAATGTTACTTCGGTAGATGTTCAAAATGAGCACCCCGTACTTCAATGCACTTTCTAATCCTACGAATGTTTTCCCGGTGCACTTGAAATAATATTCCGTGATTATTGCGGAGATGGTCACAGTTCTGTGTTAGCCTCAGCAGAAGTTCCTCTCTACTATTTACGGGTGTTGAATAAACGTTATTTTTTAAATGACCCCACAGAAAAAAGTCTAATGGGTTTAGGTCGGGCGACCTAGGTGGCCATAATACAGGTCCGCCTCGACCTATCCATCGATCACCAAAAACATTCGTCAGATGTTGACGTACTAAACGATCAAAGTGGGGTGGTGCACCGTCATGCATGTACCACATTTCAGTTCTTATTTGAAGGGGCACTTCTTCTAACAAAATATTTAGATTTTCCTCTAAAAATTGCAAATAAAGAGCACCATTAAGTCTTTGCTCCAGAATAAATGGACCAATCAAATGATTCCCGATAATGCCAGCCCACACATTCACCATAAACCTTTGTTGGTAGCGAGTTTGAACTAAAGCGTGAGGGTTTTCTTCATCCCAGACATGTAGATTATGCGAATTAATTATGCCGTCTCTTGTAAAACCTGCTTCATCGGTGAACAAAATAGATGTACCAAAATTATGATTCCGAATATGATGCTGTAAAAACCAATTGGCGTATTGAAGTCTTTTTGGATAATCATCTGGAGACATAGCATGTACTTTTTGGATGTGGTACGGGTAAAGCAATTGTTCTTTCAGAGTTTCATGTACAGCCCATTTTGTAACATTGTTTTGCGCCGCAAGCTTCCTTATGCTATTTGAAGGATTATTAGCAACGTCTTCCAATATTTGTTCCTCTACATGAGGGTCTCGTACTCTCCTCGGGGCTCCTGCTCCACCACGGCGTGGCAAAAAGCTTCCTAAATAAAGGATTCGGAAGAAATTAGTTTCACTAACGTTTTTCACTATTTTTTTTTACCTGTTTCTCTTAAACTACGATCAACTCTTTCAAAAGTTTTTGGACTCGGCAAATGTCGACCCGGAAACCTTTCCTCATAAAGTCTTCTTGCCTCCACGGAGTTGCATAATGCTTCCCCATAAATTAGGTGCATATCAGCATATTCTGCACAGGAATATTCTTCCATTTTTAAATGTTATTTCTAACGGCTTAAAACGAATACCACAATAAAATTGAATTTTTATTCTGTCACGCGCCTTTGACAAGTACTTTAAAATCAACAGGGTCTAACAACGAAAACAATAGAAAAGAACTCCATGGAGACAAGAGCAATAATAATTTGTAGATGTATTTTGGTCATAGATGTTGATTTTACAAGAAACGGCATTATTCATTCCCTTAATTCACCACCAGTAAATGTTTATGGTGAATCTGTAGGCTGGCACTAGCGGGAATGATTTTATTGTAAAAAAATAAATTTTAATTGTTGTTGTATTTGTTACCAATTTTTTTCAAAACCGATTTATCTCGCAAACCGTTCATTTTTTCGAAATAAATAAAGAGTACCATTTTTAAAGAAAAACCTTCAGAGTATCTAATAATAATATTTTCAGTTTGATAAAATTACTTCTGTCAAAATTTTGAGAAAAATTGTGATAGGGCCAGTCCGTTTCTGGACACCTGATAATAGCAAAAAGTTGATTTTAGCATCAAATCGTAGAGCTCCATGTGTAATACAACGTACGAAAATTTTATTAAAATATACAGGGTGGTTTCAAAGTTATAACCCTAAACGTTAATTTCTAGGTACCCCTTTGACCCCCCATAACTCCGTTAGGGAGCACATTAGGAAAAAAAATTATAGGAAGGACTAGTTGTATTTTGACCTCCCCTATACACTCCCGAGAGATTAGGAGGTACTTACCGGACACCCTGTATATCTAAATACTAAGTAGGAGTATGCACTATTTCGTATTTAAATTTTTTTTCAAAAACAACCGATTATCACGAAAACGTTAAGTTTTAAACATCATGTACATTTAATAAACTCTACCTAATATTAGCCAAGGAATTCAAAAATGCAATAATATACAGGGCGTGTTGAATAGTCTTTTAAGAACCGAATCGTTTGTGTATTTATCAAAATATTTTCAAGTCTATGGGTTATTTTCCTAAATATTCAAATTCCTTTATTAAGTAAAATTATTATTTAGTAATAACCATTTAATAGCTTCCCTTATAATTAAAACAGAATGGGTGTAAATTTTACCGAAAATTGATATTTTTATGATCGTGAATTGAATTTTTAAAAAGAGACGAGCGTTTTAATATTGGCGAAATCAGAGGTATAAAAGCAGTCAGGTAAGGATCGTCATATTTAATGAATGATTTTATTGTGTTTATTTATATAAAATACCTATTTATTTATGGAAATTTATAGTGCAGTTCGGGAGTCTTATGGAGATAATGCAATTGGCTATGTGGAATGTGGAACAAAACACCACTTAAATTTTGTTGAATCTATTACAATCAGGAAATTAATACTAACTATCACAAATAATATTCTTAATTGATAGACTGCTGTCACTAGTGTCACTTTTGTTTAAAAAACAGGAAACAGGGCTGCAGGGTTTAATGGACAATTTTGACATATTTTCTTCTTCTTCAAAATTATGCAATGGGATCGCTACTAGCTTCTTATTCAATTACGCCTTATGGCGTCAAACTAGTTTATAAGTAACGCAAAAATTTATAAATGATTTGTGCCACTAGTTTGTCATATATTTAAAATTAGACCATACAGGCAGGTTCTTTTATATAAAATCTATGACTCAACAACAATTTGTATACTGGTTTGTTTTTATAGTGGACAACCCTATTGTTGTTAGTGGTTTACTTTTGATTGTCAAACCACTTTTTAAATATGCCAGTAAATATTGACACTGTCAGTCCCAGGCTTGATAAAATGTAAGAGAAAAAATGCTTTAGCAAGGCCTTCTTGACGCTGTTACATAGCTACTTTTTCGGACTTTAGAAAAGAACCTGATCATTTTGGAAAACTGTTAGAGATAAATATGGACAAACCTATGCTAGTCGAAATGGCATTCAATTTTCCATTTACCCATGACAATTAATATGGGTCCATTTGAAAAAAAAAAGTTGTTCAACTCGTTAGATTATTAAATGTAGGTCTCAGTATTTCCGAGTCTGAATAACGTACATGTTTTGCTCTCAGTTGAAAAGATAGAGTAATTTATGCCAAAACGAACTGTGGAAGCTGCAGGATTTTACCTCTTACAGTTTAGACGTTATCTAGCCTCATTTAGAGAGTTGAAATTGTGATTTTTTTTCAAAAACAGCTGATTATCTCGAAAACGGTAAGTTTTAAACACCATTTATTAAACTCTGCATAATATTAACCAAAGAATTCAAAAATGCAATAATATGCGGGGTGTACCATTTAAAATAACAAAGTTATGTAGCGCCCACGCGAAATGGAACACCCTGTAAAGCTAAAAATATTTTCTTTGCATGCACATTTTTGCCCATTTAACCGTTTCTGTAGGTAACTCTTAAAAAATAAGACAGATACCTGTACAGGACAATTAAAAAGTTGTAATCCTATACAGGGTGTCCGGTAAGTACCTCCTAATCTCTCGGGAGTGTATAGGGGAGGTCAATATAAAACTAGTCTTTCCTATAATTTTTTTTTCCTAATGTGCCCCCTAACGGAGTTATGGGGGGTCAAAGGGGTACCTAGAAATTAACGTTTAGGGTTATAACTTTGAAACCACCCTGTATATTTTAATAAAATTTTCGTACGTTGTATTACACATGGAGCTCTACGATTTGATGCTAAAATCAACTTTTTGCTATTATCAGGTGTCCAGAAACGGACTGGCCCTATCACAATTTTTCTCAAAATTTTGACAGAAGTAATTTTATCAAACTGAAAATATTATTATTAGATACTCTGAAGGTTTTTCTTTAAAAATGGTACTCTTTATTTATTTCGAAAAAATGAACGGTTTGCGAGATAAATCGGTTTTGAAAAAAATTGGTAACAAATACAACAACAATTAAAATTTATTTTTTTACAATAAAATCATTCCCGCTAGTGCCAGCCTACAGATTCACCATAAACATTTACTGGTGGTGAATTAAGGGAATGAATAATGCCGTTTCTTGTAAAATCAACATCTATGACCAAAATACATCTACAAATTATTATTGCTCTTGTCTCCATGGAGTTCTTTTCTATTGTTTTCGTTGTTAGACCCTGTTGATTTTAAAGTACTTGTCAAAGGCGCGTGACAGAATAAAAATTCAATTTTATTGTGGTATTCGTTTTAAGCCGTTAGAAATAACATTTAAAAATGGAAGAATATTCCTGTGCAGAATATGCTGATATGCACCTAATTTATGGGGAAGCATTATGCAACTCCGTGGAGGCAAGAAGACTTTATGAGGAAAGGTTTCCGGGTCGACATTTGCCGAGTCCAAAAACTTTTGAAAGAGTTGATCGTAGTTTAAGAGAAACAGGTAAAAAAAAATAGTGAAAAACGTTAGTGAAACTAATTTCTTCCGAATCCTTTATTTAGGAAGCTTTTTGCCACGCCGTGGTGGAGCAGGAGCCCCGAGGAGAGTACGAGACCCTCATGTAGAGGAACAAATATTGGAAGACGTTGCTAATAATCCTTCAAATAGCATAAGGAAGCTTGCGGCGCAAAACAATGTTACAAAATGGGCTGTACATGAAACTCTGAAAGAACAATTGCTTTACCCGTACCACATCCAAAAAGTACATGCTATGTCTCCAGATGATTATCCAAAAAGACTTCAATACGCCAATTGGTTTTTACAGCATCATATTCGGAATCATAATTTTGGTACATCTATTTTGTTCACCGATGAAGCAGGTTTTACAAGAGACGGCATAATTAATTCGCATAATCTACATGTCTGGGATGAAGAAAACCCTCACGCTTTAGTTCAAACTCGCTACCAACAAAGGTTTATGGTGAATGTGTGGGCTGGCATTATCGGGAATCATTTGATTGGTCCATTTATTCTGGAGCAAAGACTTAATGGTGCTCTTTATTTGCAATTTTTAGAGGAAAATCTAAATATTTTGTTAGAAGAAGTGCCCCTTCAAATAAGAACTGAAATGTGGTACATGCATGACGGTGCACCACCCCACTTTGATCGTTTAGTACGTCAACATCTGACGAATGTTTTTGGTGATCGATGGATAGGTCGAGGCGGACCTGTATTATGGCCACCTAGGTCGCCCGACCTAAACCCATTAGACTTTTTTCTGTGGGGTCATTTAAAAAATAACGTTTATTCAACACCCGTAAATAGTAGAGAGGAACTTCTGCTGAGGCTAACACAGAACTGTGACCATCTCCGCAATAATCACGGAATATTATTTCAAGTGCACCGGGAAAACATTCGTAGGATTAGAAAGTGCATTGAAGTACGGGGTGCTCATTTTGAACATCTACCGAAGTAACATTTAGGTACCTTTGTTCATTGTTGAATGTTCTTTGTTGCATGTCTTGTAAGTAAGTTATTTTTCAAATGTTATTTTTAATTGGTCACTACTTGCTCATAAAGTATAGCCAACCCGTTCAAAGATTTCTGGACTTGATAAAGTTAAAGAAATTAAATGCATGAAATAATATGTAAAAAAAATAAATTTTAATTGTTGTTTTTGTTACCAATTTTTTTCAAAACCGATTTATCTCGCAAACCGTTCATTTTTTCGAAATAAATAAAGAGTACCATTTTTAAAGAAAAACCTTCAGAGTATCTAATAATAATATTTTCAGTTTGATAAAATTACTTCTGTCAAAATTTTGAGAAAAATTGTGATAGGGCCAGTCCGTTTCTGGACACCTGATAATAGCAAAAAGTTGATTTTAGCATCAAATCGTAGAGCTCCATGTGTAATACAACGTACGAAAATTTTATTAAAATATACAGGGTGGTTTCAAAGTTATAACCCTAAACGTTAATTTCTAGGTACCCCTTTGACCCCCCATAACTCCGTTAGGGGGCACATTAGGAAAAAAAATTATAGGAAGGACTAGTTTTATTTTGACCTCCCCTATACACTCCCGAGAGATTAGGAGGTACTTACCGGACACCCTGTATATTCGAGACGTTCAAATAAGCAACCTAGTAGGAGTGTAATTTTACAAAAAAGTTTGTGTATTTTTATATTTTATAAAGGCAGTCGGAAAAGCTTCGTTCTTTTAAAACTTCGATTACGTCAAGGTGTCTAAGTCGATTCAAACTTATCTGTATCAGCAGTCACTGAAAAACCGCAACAAAAATCCCGCACATTCCCCGAAGTAACAAAGTAATAATACAGAAATAGGTAGACGGTTGAAAGAGCCCCTGCGAGGTTTTGTTATTTCCCAGATATAAATTTGTATTACATCCGAACGGGTACGGCTAGAAAATAGAAATGCGAAATAAAACGGCTTAAGAATAATTCAAGTTTTCTTGTTTATTCCGACAATAATCTGGAAATTCCATTTTATGCTGCTGAGACTTGTGTGAGTTTAGGCCCGGGAGCTGGCTCGGGACACGCAACTGGAACAACAGGCAGTGACGGCTGCTGTGAAAAGCTTCACATTTGTACTATGCTTATTTCATTATTTGAGAAAATTGCATACGGTATTTCTTCTTTTGTTGCTGCGTTCCTTTCTTTGAACGAAAACATTTGTGAGAAAATGTCATAATGTAAGGGGTGTCCGGGTCCGACGAAACTTATTGTAAGATATTGTAACGAATTTGAAATGTTCATGTTGAAACATATGAAAATATTGCCTGACCGAACTTAAAGTCGTATAAAAATTTTAATTATTATTATAGCAACACCAAATTTGTACAAAATTGTTAATATTGTGCAAAACCATACATATCGTATCAACTTCGACGTCACCTGTTACATGGGTGTTGTACAATAATGAAAACGTAATATTGACAGTTGGTAGAAGGAAGCGCAAAAACAAACGCTTAGGTGGGGAATTCTGGAAGGAAGCCTAAATAGTTGAAGTGAGGATGGCGGAGAGTGAAAAAGTAAGACGATCGGTGCACGGTGAAAATATATAAGTAGTGAAAAATTAAAAGTGTTTAACCGGTATTAGTTAGTAGGTAATTACTCTCTAAGTACTTTGTTGTTAATTGTTCTTTGTAATCTTACGATTGTGATGATTATAGATGTTTCATGACAATAATTCTGTGTATGTTTAGCCTTCATTGTTTTATGGTCAGGGGTATATATTTTTCTAAGGTAAAATTGTTACAATTATTATTAGCGATTGCTTATAATTTATTACATGTTAAAATGTATATATTGTCGTGACTGCCCAGATATTGCAATAACAACTCCTTTGTTTCACATTTAACTTGTTTTATCATGATTACGTTATTCGAAAAACAAATAATAAAACATTTCTTGTGCTCACTTTATGTCATACGCATATAAGAGCTTTGTTGAATTTACTAACATTTTCGCCCGTGAGGAATGAATCTGTAAAAAGAATAATTAAATAACAAAAAAGAATTGCTAAAACAGATCTTCCGAAATCTCAACTCATAGCTGGATTGCCTCCCGTATGGGACTCCAGTACCTTCCGGCCCTGCCGGCTAACTAACACCAAACCTCTTCAGTTTTACTTGGAAGTGTGTATGTCTA